>NW_016158888.1:82054-105874 GCF_001687245.7 Rhagoletis zephyria | reverse complement strand
ACTTGTGCACAAGGGTATTATAACTTTGTTCACATAACGGTTGTTTGTAACAGGCAAAACGAATCGAGATAGATATAGACAAATGTATACATAAATGATCAGAATGAAAAGAGAAATCGATTAAGCGGTGACTGTCTGTCCGTCCGTCCGTCCGTCCGTCTGTGCACACGATAACTCGAGTAAAAATTGAGATATCTTAACGAAACTTGGTACGCGACCTTCTTTTGGACGTGGGACAGACGGTATTGAAAATGGGCGAAATCGGATAATAACCACGCCTACCTCCCATATAACGGTAATTTTAAGAAATACGAAAACTGCGATATTTTAGTAACTACTGAAGCTAATTCACTCAAAATTGATACTTACAATGAGTTTCAGACGGAAAACATGAATATTATAAAGCGCTCGGGTATAAAAAAACTAAGCAGTTGGTTTTTCTTGAGATTTCAAACCTTTTGCTTGCTTTATTCAAATAAATTTACGTAAAAGGTCTAAAATTTTAAGAAAAATCAATTACTTACTTTTTATTCATAAGGCTCAATGTGATACAAAAAAGTCGATTTCATTTGTAGGTACAAGTCACAATAGAAAAGATAAACAATGAATTCCTTTTAAGTGTTAAAGTAAATACGAATACCTTTAAGATAATTTATGGAATGTCTGAGTTCGTTCGTTTTAAAATATTTTTTTTAATTTTTTTAAATTACCCCTCTCAAAAAGATGATAAAATATGTGTGGAGTTATTTTTATTAATATTAAAAAAAAATTATTAAATTATTTTATTTTTTTAATTTAGAAACATATGAAATATGTTTAAGTTAATTTTTTAAATAAATTTAAGTTTTAAAAAGACAAAATGTATACTTTTTTTCAAAGTAGCCTCACCGGCGAACGTTAGTATTAAAGGAATAAAAAATAAGGTTAGTATTCTAGGGTTAAATGAAAAATTAATAATATACCGCAAAGTTATCTAATGCTCTCTATGTCTACACATTCGTAAACAAATAATTATGATTTCTCGTTGTTCGCTTCGCGTTGCCGCACACAATATATAATATAAACGTCAATATATTTTCATAACCCTAAAAGTATTCTTTTTTATAACTAATATTTACTAATATTGCATTTTCATCTAATCCTCTCTATGCCTACACATTCGTAAACAAAAAAATGTCACACAGATGTTAACGTTAATATACACGCATGATCCTAAAAGCATGCTACATTTTGTCAGTTTTATTAAAATTTGAAGTGACTTTTCGTCATTTAAATCAAGTTTACGTCAAGTTAGCGTCTTCACTACTTTCAGCGCTGCTGCCATTCAGTAGGTTGTAAAAGTGTTCCCTCCACAATTTAAGTATATTCTGGACATCGGTCACTAGGTCGCCATTGTTGTTCTTACAGGAGTTCGCCCCGGTCTTGAAACCTTCCGTAAGTCGCCTAACCCTCTGGTAGAATTTTCGGGCGTTCTTCCTGTCGGCCAGCATCTCAAGCTCTTCGCACTCACGTATTTCGGCCTCTCTCTTCTTATTGCGGCAAATACGTCTCGCTTCCTTCTTCAGTTCCCTATAGCGGTCCGACATAGCGCGCGTTGCGCCCGATCGCAGCCACGGTGAAGAGAATACAGAGGTGGCGCCGATGACGATACCGCTACTCGGCTCTCAGTGATTTTGACAGAATCAGCTGTTTTGGTGACGTCATTTTATTTATTTATTTATTTATTTATTTATTTATTTATTTAGTCTACAGAAAAATGTTTTCTTACAGACAGTTGAGATAAAAAGATTTAGAATATTTAAGTATGTGTGATACATTACAGAGTGAAATAATTATAAATATTAACTTGTAAAGATAACAATGATATTCAATAGCAATATGGGTAGCTGGCGAGGCCTTGTCTCCAGTCTACTTTTGTGTGCGGCGGGCGGAAAGACCTAGTTTCCGCTCCGCCCTGTTTACAGGCCGTTGATCATGGTCGGAAAGGCCGAGCTTCCGATCCATGTTCCCGTAGTCGTTACTTTGTAAGTGAGGCAGGCGGAAAGTCCTAGTTTCCGCTCCACGCTATAGACGAACTGTTGGGCGAGGTCGGAAAGGCCGAGTTTCCGATCCCTGCTCCTATTGTCCTACGCGGTCGCGGAAATATACGACGCCGTTACAATTGTACTAAGCAGTCATAGATATTGTGTAATTTTTTCGTTCACGGTTGCAGATATTAGTTTATTTAGTTAACTTGTTGAGCAATGTTTTCTTTATTACAAAAAGCGATTCAGATATGTCGATGCAATCATAATGCTTGTTAAAATCTTGGCATAAGCACCGAAAAGCATCATGCATTTCAAAGTTTGATTTACAAATACTCAACACAATAGGTTTAAAATGTCTCGTGGGTCTTGTAGGAATACAAAAATTTATCTCACTCAGTAAAAAGGGACTACTGACCATCCCGTTCATTAATTTAATTAAAAAAAGAACACCAAGCATCTCTCTACGACTCTGAAGCGTCGGCAAATCTATAAGCTTCAGGCGATCCTTGTAGGGTGGGAGATTTTTAGACGAGTCCCAACATAAATTTTTGAGGGCAAATAACAGGAACTGTTTCTGCACTGATTCGAGCCTGTCACTATGAATTTGATAGCTAGGATTCCATACTATAGATGCATACTCCAAAATCGGTCTAACTAGAGAGGTAAAGAGAACTTTAGTGACATAAGGATCGTTGAACTCCTTGGCCCAGCGCTTAAGAAAAGCCAACAATCCTCTAGCCCTAATCACGCAGGAGTTTATGTGAGACTTGAATTCTAGTTTCGGATCCATAGTTACACCTAGGTCAATGAAATTGGTCACTTGCTCAACATTGTGGTCAGATATCATATACGAATTTGGATAGAACGATTTTCTAGAGAAGGTCATGAATTTACACTTTTTCAAATTTAGTGACATGGAATTTGCTTCACACCATTCGAAAATGCAGGTTAGGTCAGCTTGCAAATGCTCCCTATCTTCTGCAGTACTAATGTACTTAAAGAGCTTAACATCATCAGCGTACATTAAGCATTTCGAGTAATTCAACACCTTAGGAAGGTCATTTATAAATAAAATAAACAAGACGGGACCAATATGGCTGCCCTGAGGTACGCCGGATGTGACATGTATTGGCCGGGAGGTACAATTTTTAAAAATTACTCTTTGTTTCCTATCCACTAAGTAAGAAGAAAGCCAGCTGAGAAGAATAGGAGGGAAGCCAATTCGATCAAGTTTATATATAAGGGTTGAATGAGATACCTTGTCAAATGCCTTGCTGAAATCAGTGTAAATCACGTCCGTTCGAAGATTGTTTTTAAACCCATTAGACACATAAGTAGTGAATTCAAGAAGATTGGATACAGTTGATTTACCTTTGCAAAAACCGTGTTGCGATAGATCAATAGCAGAAGTAATAGAGTGAGATAGTTCTTCGGTAACGATTGCCTCAAAAACTTTAGCAATAGCACAAAGCTTCGCAATTCCTCTATAGTTTACGATGTTAGTCCTACTTCCATTTTTATAAAGTGGCAAGATAAACGAATCCTTCCAGGAAGATGGGAAGACACCCTGTTTTAGGGAAGCATTAAAAATATTTGCCAGAGGCTTATACAAATACTCTGCACAACTTTTAAGAACACTTGTGGGTATACCGTCTGGGCCAGCTGTATATGAAATTTTCAAACAATTCAAATGAATGAGGACGTCCGCAGCAGATATCGATGGAATTCGGATACAATCAAATGATGGCAGATCGAATGGGTAGCTAGATAGATTCGAATTCAGTTGGGAAGATGTAGAACTGGCAGAGTAGTTTGACTCGAAGAAACCAGCAAACATATCGGCAATAATATTTTCGTCACTGGAAACTAAGTCATTTAACTTCAATGTTGAGGGATAACCGTTAGTCTTACGCTTAGTGTTCACAAATGCGTAAAACGATTTGGGATTAGAAACTATATTGAGTCGAACCCTGTTAATATAATTATTGTAACACTTTTTGTTCAATACATTGTATTTATGCCTAAGAATGGAGTACGCGGAGTAGTGAGAAGACAAGCCAGATTTTTTAAAAAGCTTAAATGCTTTGGATTTTTGATTTTTTAAGCGTTTCAATTCGCCAGTAAACCACTGAGCGTTAGACGCTACGCCAGCTTCCTTAACAAGAGGAATGATTCCACTGAAAATGTGGCGTAAGGAATTGCTAAAATGTAAGGCACTATCTTCAGCATTCCCATCATACTGGGGCCAAGTTATCTTCGATATCTCTAACCTAAGTTTATTATAATCTGCTGTTTTAAATGAGTAACGCTCCGCTCTTGATTTTTTACTGATAAAGCAACATGAGTTGCGTGAATTTATCAAGGACAATTCTAGTGGTGGGTGGTGAGAATCAACAGGGGTAATCAAAGCATAGCTAGGGGCTATTGTGACGTTGGAAACATCGT
Organism: Rhagoletis zephyria; assembly: GCF_001687245.7. Classification (NCBI taxonomy): domain Eukaryota; kingdom Metazoa; phylum Arthropoda; class Insecta; order Diptera; family Tephritidae; genus Rhagoletis; species Rhagoletis zephyria. The sequence continues at coordinate 101,402 of NW_016158888.1, read as the reverse complement.
CCACAAAAACTAAATCCAGACATTTACCTAAGTTATTACTAACAGAGTTGATCTGGTAAAGACTAAGATCTGACAGATCGTTCAAAAATTGATTGAAGAGATCACGAGAGGAATTTGGTACTAGAATACCATCTATTAGATCCCAAGAAACACCCGCAAGATTGAAGTCACCCAGGACAATAACAGTATCGGAGGGCTTCACCATGGCATGTAGAGAGAGCAGTAAGGAGGAGTGTTTTAAATAAACAGAAAGGCTCGAGTTAGGTGGTATATAAGCAGCAACAAGATAAACGCTAATAGAATGATATCTTATTCGAACGCAGAGGAATTCAACTTCATCGGTGTCAGTGAACTCAATTTCTTCAGAAGAAAGGTCAGTCTGGACAGCGATTAAGACGCCTCCACCTTTTTTATTTAAACGGTCGTTTCGAAACACTTCATACTTAGGACACAAAATTTCCGAGTTGAACACATTCGGCTTGAGCCAGGTTTCAGTAAACACCAGTACTTTGAAGTCAAAATCATAGGACTGCAAGTGTAACCTTGATAGCTTTGTGTTCAAACCTCTCACATTTTGGTAGTAAATGCTAATGGTGAGGTTACTTATTAGTTTTTTGATGCCGAGGTGGAAAGCGGAAGTTGAGCCAAATTTTGCCCTTGCGGTCTAGATCTAAATTCAAATTCGCGAATGAAGGCACCGCTTGGCCAAAAAGATGGGCTCATTACTCTATCAAAGCAGTCTTCGGATATGTCTATTTTAAAAGAAGAAATGCTTCTTTCATACGAGAATCTGAACTTGCGTACATGCAACTCATTTGCTATCAGCCTGGAAGTTAAATACCCCTTCACATCATCGACAGTGGTATCTTTTGAAAACCTAGATATAAAGACCGATTTTTTGGAAGGGACAACGATTAAATCCCTCGGGACGGGGTTAACGCAATCGGAAACGGTTTCAGATGTGGTAGGGGGTTGCGGAACAGGGGGTTGCGGAACAGCTGTCAACTTTTTGGATGGAGCAACGATGGCTTCGGATGTGGTAGGGGGTTGAGATGTAGTTGTGGAGTTTTTGGAAGGAGCAGCGACTACTTGCATTGGAACGGTGTTGACGCAATCGGAGATGGCTTCAGATGTGGTGGAGGGTTGAGATGAAGCTGTTGAACAGGAATTTAGTGAGGCTCCAGTAGAAGAAGGACGTGGTTGGGGAGATTCAGTCCGCCGAGGAATCGGTGTGTTAAAGCTTATGAGTTCTTTGTTCATAGCTGGAGTCAAAAGTGGGCGGTTCTGCGGAAGATCCAGGTCCACAGTGATGGGATTCAACACAATATTTTCCACGCCTCTCCTACGTCTCTTAAGACCTTTTCCAGGAGAAGGAGAGGAGGAGGAAGTATCTAATAATTTAAATTCTTTGAATTCATCCTCATACTTCTTGAACTTCTCGTTGAGCAGTTTTAGCTCTTTGCTTATCTCCGAAAATCCATTTCTAGCGGTTCTAAATAGTTTACAGAGATCCACAACAGTTTTTTTACACTTTGGACATGACCAGCGAAGTCCATTGTCTCCAATAATCATATCCAGAACTCTCCCATTAATACCAGCACACTTTAAATGAGACAGTTCATCGCAAAGCCAGCACGCCACAAAACGGTCCGAACCGGCTTTTACATTACATTTTTCGAACAGACAGGACATTTTAGCGAATTTTATTAAAAAAGAATAAAAATAGCGAAATTAGGAATGTATTGTACGAAAACGTTTCAAGCTCACAGTAATTGGCAGTTTAATAGCTAGTGGACTTATTTAGTGAAGTTCAATGGTTAGAAACCGTGCTGAACTTAACAGTTTTAAAGCCACTGAGTTAACAAAATCAGCTGTCACCAAGAAAGCGACTGTCGATGATAAACAAAGGTGTGTGTAAAGCGCGAAAGAAAGCAAAATGAACAAACAAATGCGATATTCCTTACACTCTCACGCAAAAGCAACAATAATGCACCAAAACAGGCAAATATGCACGAAGGCCGACTAAATAAAACTTTTCAATCAACGCACTTTATGACTAAATCAAGTCAATTTATTGGAATTTGGCTTCAGTAAACTTTTTACGGTGTGAATAACACAAATTAGAACTGCTTAGCACTTTGTAAACGAGTTAAACTTTGGAAATTCTTTCAAGCGAAAGTTTAAGTGACCGCACAGTACGAACGTTGCCATAGTAGAGAAGACAGCAGTAGTGATGTGCTCAGTCAATACTTTCAAGTATTGATCGATATTCGGCAACGATTTAAAATGTATCCAATACTCTCGATACTCGGTACCAAAACATTTAGATGTCAAATAAAAGCGCACACAGGCCAAAGATATGGAAAAAAACGGCTCAGGGGAGACTCGCCAATAGAACCAATAGAGCTTTTAATACTGATTCAAATGAAAGATGTATATATGTCGGTTCCAGGCCATAACGCAGAGAAACTCTCACTTGTTTGAAGCATTTTTGTTCCAGCTGAATCGGACGATATCATTTTTGGAGGCCTAGGGGCAGATTCTATAACCAGTTAGCGACAATTTTCGAATTCGTATCGGGTTTGTTGACGTATGATATGAAATATTGTTACACCAACAAGTACGATATCGATCCGAAACTTTTCGCTAACTGGTTAGATCTCCCCCCTGAAAAGCGTCTTCATCCGTCAAAACATTTTTCTTGAACCTTGGATCGACTAAGGTTAAAACTGATAAAATAATATTTTTCTGTGGCGATAAGTTCAAGTGTTTTAGCCGATATCATATAAATTAGTAATGAAAGTTTTTTCTAAACCTGAAATGCATATAATGGCGAGGGTTTATTGTAAATAATCGGTATCGGTTTTTTAAGTATTGGGTACCGAGTATTGGGGACAATTCAGCACATCACTAGTCGCCCTCATTCTCGCCGCTCTCAGTTGTCAACTCTACGATGACGTCACGCTAAAATTACTCTCACGAATTCTGCTGCAATCGGCGCAATTTTGTATTCTATCATTCTTGGATCGCAGCGTTGACCTGTAGGCTGCATCTTTTTTCTCTGCAGCTTCCTGGCACTCCTCATCGTGCCAGTTGTTCTTTCGGGCTCGCTGAAATCCGTTTCCTTCTTCGGCGGCGGTACTTAATGAGCGGGACAGTTGGTTCCACTGCTCGCATATGTCGGTTTGTTGAAGAGTCCTCTCTGAGAGCAGGTGTGAGAGTCGAGTAGCGAAAGCGCGGGCTGTCTGTTGTGATTGCAGCTTTTCGACGTTAAGCTTTCCTCGCATATTTGGGCGCACATTTTTTGCTGATCAGAGGCGGGTGCTAATCTTGGCTGCAAAAAGATAGTGGTCCGAGTCGATGTTTGGGCCTCGGAGTGTGCGTACGTCTAAAACACTGGAAGCGTGCCTTCCGTCTATCACAACATGATCGATTTGGTTTCTCGTTTTTCGATCCGGAGACAGCCACGTAGCTTGATGGATCTTTTTATGCTTGAACCTAGTACTGCATACTACCATGTTTCGGGCGCCGGCGAAGTCGATCAGCCTCAATCCGTTGTCGGACGTTTCGTCGTGGAGGCTGAATTTTCCGACGGTGGTTCCAGAGATCCCTCCCTTGCCCACCCTGGCATTGAAGGTACCAAGCACGATTTTGATATCATGACGGGGGCAGCGCTCGTACGTGCGCTCCAAGCGCTCATAGAAGAGATCCTTGGATGCCTCATCCTTCTCTTCCGTCGGGGCATGGGCGCAGATGAGCGAGATGTTGAAGAATCTCGCTTTGATGCGGATTGTGGCTAGACGCTCGTCCACCGGGGTGAACGACAGTACTCGGCGACGGAGTCTCTCTCCCACCACAAATCCAACTCCGAATTTGCGCTCCTTTACATGGCAGCTGTANTGGCGACGGAGTCTCTCTCCCACCACAACTCGAACACCGAATTTGCGCTCCTTTACATGGCAGCTGTAGTAGACGTCGCAAGGCCCCAGACATTGTTTGCCTTGCCCCGTCCAACGCATTTCTTGGATGGCGGTGATGTCAGCTTTTGTCCTTACGAGGACATCAACCAGCCGGGCAGAGGCACCTTCCCCATTAAGGGTCCGGACATTCCAGGTGCATGCCCTCAAATCGTAGTCCTTTAAACATTTGCCGTAGTCGTCATCATAAGGGAGGGTCTCATCCGAGGCTTTGTCTTGCTTCTTCACTGGAAGTGGTTTTTACGTGGCGGGTCCCAAGCCCAGCGCACAACCCATTGCTGGGACGGGGGTGGTTTCGCAACCAAATACACGTTTATATAGCGAGCCGCTTGCTCCAAGCAGACACCCGCTTGCAGCCGCACCTACTGGTGAACAGACGCTGCAGACTTCAGTGAGCCCTTAAACCGAATAAGTCGGAGTGGCCATACCGAAGCTCCCTCTCTTTCTGCCGTTACCCAAGGCTCCACTCGGATTGGTTACCGCATCTCGCACAAGGTTGGCTCACGTTGCCCAGAGTGCGCGAACGAGGACGCAAGAGTCGGGATTGAGTATAGCCACGCAACTGTAACTGCATACCCAGCGCAACGACTATACCCCATTGTCTCCTCTTTTTTGGAGAATATTAGTAGACGAACTACTCGAGTTACTATCCAACAACAGCATTTTGTGCGAAGGATACGCGGACGACATAGAAATTATAGCGAGGGGCAAATTTGAAAGCACCCTCTGCGACATTGTACTAAAACATGGTGTGACACAGTAGGGCTTAACATCAATCCCGCCAAAACAGCCATCATTCCTTTTACCAGTGGAAGAAGCCCTCCATGCATGTACCCTATAACATAAGGAGGCATACAGTTAGTAATGTGCAATGAAGTAAAGTATATAGGGGTAATTTTCGACAGCAAAACTTTATGGAATAAGAACATTCAATACGCTGTAACAAAAGCCAGACGAGCTTTATTGGTGTGCAGAAGACTTCGATGGATGTACACAATCGTTGGCAGGCCAATAGTTACATATGGAGCAGTGGACTGCCCCCAACACGGTAAGGCGTCGCTTTCCAGGCTCCAGCGACTGGCTTGCACCTGCATAACAGGTGCCATCCGCACGTTTCCCACTGCAGCCCTGGAGGTAATCCTGGATCTGTCGCCACAACACATAGTAATAGAACAAACGACCAAGAAAGCCCTCCTCCACTTCATGAGGGAGTGAACTGGGAAAGGCAAGGTATTTTCCAGCAGACTGTGGAGGAAATCAAAAACAAGATTCCTATCTCCCAGCTGAATAGAAACGACATGGTTACAATAAGAAGCTTCGAGAAAAAGTTTAAACCAAACTAGGCAGCAAGGCAACCTGGAATGACACAATCGTAGATAAAACCTTTCGGCCCCACACCCAAAGGTGGTTCACAAATGATTCCAAAACAGAGGAGGGTATAGGGGCAGGAATACATGGCCCCAATTCCTGTATCTCCATTACCCTGGGGAACTACCCCAGTATCTTTGAGGCGGAGGTTTTAGCCATCGATATTTGTGCGGAAGTAGTTCTGCAGGGACAACCAAGAAGACAGCACATTGTCATTTGCAGCGACAGTCAGGCTGCACTGAAAGCCGTACCGTCGTGTGGAATTAATTCACGATTGGTATGGGAATGTGTAACGTGACTAAACGCCTTGGGGGAACTTAACACAGTACAGCTGATGTGGGCCCCGTGTCACAAACGCGTACAGGGCATCGAGGAGGCTGACAGAATCGCTAGGGAAGCAGCAGTCACTCGACCCATAGGACCAGAACCCTTTCTTGCAGTTGGTCCTCACACTATCAGGGACGAGTTAAGAGTAGAAGAACGAAACCTAAGTAGAACCCACTGGAAGAACACGTCTGGACTAAGGCAGGCGAAAGAACTTCTAGGAAGTTAAAATCCCAGAAGATTCAGAGATCTAATTACACTAAACAAGAATAATTTGAGATTTATTACAGGACTGCTAACTGGCCACTGCAGACTGCGGGTCATATGCATACCCTAGGGATTATCGCAGAAGATTCCTGCCGCTCCTGTGAAAGGGAACCAGAAACCCCGGGCATATCCTCTTAGAATGTGACGCGGTGTCGAGAAGAAATCTGCAGTGAAAACGGACAGCCGAAAAATTTAGCAATCGACTCTCAATCCTTCTTAATCAAGCAACTCCTCATCGTCTGGACATAAACGAGCAGTGGGATTCATTCTCCCAATCACTTCGTACCGCAGGGGAATAGTTGTTGGTTATTACCAACCACGCAGAAACAACTGGTATGACGAAGTGCCGCGCGCCTGCTGCAGAAAAATACGCTGCATAGCAAGCTACCCTGCAGTCAATGGCGAAACGCATGACAATTGAGCGATTCCTTGAAAAAAGGAAAGAAGAGAGCCTTTCAAAGAAAAGAGAGGCAGAAAAACGTGAGTGCAAAGAGTTTGAGATGCTCGGAAACTGGTATGTGGCACGAAAAATTCTCTCAGAAAATTAGGCAGCAATCAAATGGTTTCAAGACCGGGGCTGGTTCCTGTAGAGATTAAGATGGAAATCTGGTAACAAATGTCCAGATTACACTTGAGATATGGAGGGAACACTTCTCAACGCTTTTGAATGGCAAAACAAGTGGCGCGTTTGATGAAGGAGAACCCGAACCAATGTGTAAGGACGAAGTTCACGTCCCTCTACTCGGCCAAGACGTGGTGAGAACAGCAAAAGGCAGCTTAAGAACGACAAGGCCCCGGAGCCGACGGTATTTTGGCTGAGCTGTTCAAAGCCGGTGGCGAAGAGTTGGTGGGGCGCATGTATCAGCTTTTAAGCAGAAATTGGTCAGATGAATACATGCCCGATGACTGGAATCTCAGAGTACCTTGCCCAATACACAAGAAGGGAGTGTGAAAAACTGAAGCCGTTGACGAACCAGCTGATTGGACCTTATCAGTGTGGCTTCAGACCTGGTAAGTCCACCGTTGACCAGATTTTCACAGCACGTCAAATCCTGGAGAAGACACTAGATAAGCAAATCGGCACACACTATATTTTTGTCTGTTTTGAAGCTGCTTTTGATAGCAAGAAGATGAGCTGCCTGTACGACGCCATGTTCAAATTCGGGATCCCCACAAAACTAAAACGACTATTTAGAGTGACTTTGATCACAACCTTCAGCTCCGTCCGAATCGGGAAGGACCTCTCCGCGCCGCTTGAGACCAAACGGGGATTTAGATAAGGCGATTACCTGTCGTGCCACTTTTTCAATCTGATGCTGGAAAACGTAATAAGAACTAACAATCTGAATCGCAGCAGCACCATACATAGCAAAAGAAAGATGCTGCTAGCGTATGCAGATGATATAGACATCGTAGGTCTAAAACAAAGGGACGTAATAGCAGCATTTTCCAGTTTAGCAAAAGAAGCTAGCGGTGAACGAGGGCGAGACAAAGTACCTCCCGGCAACATGTAAAGAGCCCACGCGCTTCGGGATATACGTCACTGTTGGCAGTTACAACTTTTAAGTAGTGAAGGACTTTGTCTACCTAAGATCCAGCATGAACTCCACCAATAACTTCAGCCTGGAGATCAAGCGAAGAATAACTCTTGCCCACAGGTGCTGCTTTGAGATCGGTAGGCAATTGAAAAGCAGAGCCCTCTCCCGACGAACAAAAATCACGCTCTACAAATCTTTCTTCATTCCCATCCTTTTATATGGCCCGGAAACTTGGACGATGTCGAACAAAGATAAGAAGGCTTTCGAGAGGACTATTCTACGCAAGATCTACGGCCCTATCTTCGTGGATGACGGGTATCGGAGAAGATAGAATGACGAACTGTATGAGCTTTTTAACGACATGGACATAGTTAAGCGCATAGAAATAAAACGATTGCGCTGACTTGGACATGTTGTATGCATGGATGACGGTGCTCCGGTGGAAAGATCCCCCGACTCCGCATGCATGGGTGGACAACGAAAGCAAGGGCGCTCGTGAACGTAATGGAAGAACCAAGTGCAGGAGGACCTGTCTGCGCTCGGGATAACCAGGAGCAATTGGAGAAGCTTTTTGGTCTCGAAGGATACACCAATACCAAACACAGAATTCCTAGAAGTGAGAAATCTGGCATAGTTTATAGAATATCATGCAATGGGGACGGGTCTCACGTATGCGATATGGTATATTTGGGGACAACCAAATCTAAATTGAAGATAAGGATTTCCGCTCATAAATCTAACATAAAACAAGTAAGGAAGTATAAGTTCGGGCGAAACCGAACTTTACATACCCATCGCAGGTATCAAATATCGTCGTTTCAACTTGCTCTAAACTACATTTGCATGATAAGCGGGGGTTTTTCTCGATTTCAAACTTTTTCGATAATATGCTGACTTAGGGCCATTTTCACTATCTCTGGTTAACACTAATCCCCAGTTAAACATCGTACCCGACGCTACTGTCTCCATTCATTTAACATTGGGTTGGAAACGTCGGTAAAAATGTTTAACTGGCGATTAGTGTTAACCAGAGATGATGAAAATGGCCCTTAGACTTAATGAAATGATTGAACCAAGTTTGGTAGAAATCTATAAAGTGGTTACCGAGGTACAACTTGAAGTCATAAAATGGACGGTGCCACGCCACATTCCTATAAGTCTATAGCAGTCTTATCTATTGCTAAGAGATTATTGTAACTATTAACTTGGAGTAAATTAGCGTCGTCAGTTATTGAAATATCGGAGTTTTCGGATGTCTGAAATTTACCATTATACGGGAAGTGGGTGTAATTTTGGTCCGATTCGAATAATTTTCAACAAATTTCTTTATTGTACTAAGGTTATTGAGTGCACCGAGTTTGGTAGAAATTGACGAATCGGTTGCAGAGATACACATTTGCCGTCATAAGGGGGCGGCGCCACACCCATTATCCAAAAATTTTTAATAATCTAATTTTCTGCTAAGTGGTTATTGTAACTATCGATTTTAAGTCAATTAGCTTCAGCAGTTACTGATTTATCGCAGTTTTTGTGTTTCTGTAAATTACCGTTATATGGAAGTTGGGCGTGGTTACTGCCCGATTTCAAAGATTTTCAACAAATTTCTTAGCTAGGCCTTAGGCAAGGCTCGTACAGAGTTGGTAAGGATTGGTGAAGCCGCTACCGAGATACGGCATTTTATCATAAGTGGACGGGGTCAAGCCCATTTTCCAAAAATCTTCCAATAATACTATTTTTTACCAAAATTCTACTTCATATACCAATTTTCAACAATTTGGATCCAATGTTTACTGAAATATGGTAGTTTTTGCATTTTTTAAAATACCGTTATATGGGAAGTGGGCGTGGTTACAGTCCGATTTCAATACCAACTTACCTTGGATAAAGAGAAACCTACATACCAAATTTCGTTGAGATATCTCAATTTTTACTCGAGTTATCGTGTACACGGAAGGACGGACAGACGGACAGACAGACATGGCTTAATCGACTTCTCTATTCATTCTCAGCATTTATGTATACATTTGTCTATATCTATCTCGATCCGTTTTGGCTGTTACAAACAACCGTTATGTGAACAAATTAAATATAACCTTGTGCACAAGTGTGCTCGGGTATAATTAAGGAACATTCCCGACTTTGACAATGTAGCTTACAGGAAGAGATAAATTACAATAAACGCTGTATTCTAGAGGCTACTCACCGTGAACACCCCTAATAATAAAAGGATGAATTTTAAAAGGGACACAGACAGTTGCACTTTTGTCTATCGCAATTTAATAACAACCAATAGCGTAGGTGTCATATGCTTATGTGTTCAAGTTACACAGCCACACAAAAAAAAATTTGTGTTCTGACCCAAAGGTCTCACTATGTGTAGGTTATGTTTTTGGGGTCGCTGAATCCGAATCCGAGGTCCATTTAACCCCATCAGTTCAGGGTTTTGATATAACCCCAGAAAACCAATATGGCGGACACCTTTTGGAAAAATTCATCGGATTCGCTTGAAACTCGTTACTCGGGGGTTTTCGGGGTCGCTAATTACGAATATGATATTATTTTTTCAAAATTCAAAATGGCGGATCCAATATGGCGGACACATTTTTGTAAAATTCATCGGATTCGCTTGAAAATCGTTACTCAGGGGTTTTGGGAGTCACCGATTACGAATTTGATGCCAGTTTTCGAAAATTCAAAATGGCGGATCCAATATGGCGGTCACTTTTTGTAAAATTCGTCGGATTCGCTTGAGAATCGTTACTCAGGGGTTTTAGGGTTCGCTGAACCCGAATTCGAGGTCTATTTAACTCTATTAAAATCAGACATTTTTTCTAACCTTAAACAATGATTTTATTATTACATTCATTTAATTAAGACCAATCTTCTAAATCCTTGTACCGTCGGCATTGGCATTACCCGATGTACACCGCGGGGAGGTTGCTCGATCGGATTTTGTACATCATGTATAGCCCTAAAAAGGGCTGATTGATAAATAATAAGAATGCTGCTCCTAAAGCGGATAATATTTTTATGGTTTTCTTTTTTTGAACTATATCGCGTTCTTTTCTCTTCAAACGTTCTGTGGAGAGGATTTCTTTTACGCTTGTTGTTCTGTTCAAGTGATTCTCTTTTGAGCATCCAGCAAAAGTCTGCCAACATATTGACATCCCACGCTCCCTGATAGCGAGTTTCAACAATTTTAATGTCTTGGTGGAATCGTTCACCCTGTTCTTCGCTGAAATGTCCTACGTTTTCCGGAAATNTTTTACAAAAATGTGTCCGCCATATTGGATCCGCCATTTTGAATTTTGAAAAAATAATATCATATTCGTAATTAGCGACCCCGAAAACCCCCGAGTAACGAGTTTCAAGGGAATCCGATGAATTTTTCCAAAAGGTGTCCGCCATATTGGTTTTCTGGGGTTGTAGCAAAACCCTGAACTTATGGGGTTAAATGGACCTCGGATTCGGATTCAGCGACCTCAAAAACATACAGTACACATAGTGAGACCTTTGGGTCAGAACACAAATTTTTTTTTGTGTGGCTGTGTTATTGATCGTCTGTCCGCCACCAGTACTTCGTCCGACAATACCAATGCAATTGCGAAATGATTTACGTACAGATTATATTCGTCCTACTGTCCACCGCTTTATGTACCGTTGTTTGCATATTTTTGTTTACATTTACGGTATTTCGATTTGCTTACATTCTCTTGTTTATGCTGAAATGTTTTTTCGAGCTTTTTTGTTAATACCCTGCAGGGAAACCGCTGACTAGTGAATCATATTTCTAGTTCCATACTGGTCTTTATCGCCAAAAAGGAACTAGTCCGATAGGATCTAGGTCCCCACCAGTCCAAAATCGGCGAAATGTGGTCCTTTTAAAAAACTAATTTTTTTCACTAGAAATCTATATCTAAAGTGACGAATTTAGAAATGGTTCGGAACTATAGAAAAAGGGATGCAGAACGAACTAGATCTTATTTGTCGAATTTAGAACTAGTTCGGAACTATCGAATAAGGGATGCAGCGGGGGCTTGTTTACTTTACATAGATATGTACTGGGTCTAAATGTACTAGAAACGCACCAGTTCAGAACATAAGATTTTCCCCACAGGGTATTTTTCTGCACATATACATAATTAGACGATTGGAAACCCCCCCGCTTTTGGAGGAAAATATGCATACAAATTTGCCGTCATTTAGTTTAAGATAATAATAGTAAAAAGTATTTTAAAATTTCAACAATTTTTATTGAGCTTGAGGCCGTTTCTAATGGTTCATATCCCAGTGGCCGCGGTGAAGAACGCTAATGAGGAGATGTGTTTATCTCCGAATAGTAGCTATAACTTCTACCTATGGGTAAATTATTGTTGTTTTTCCACAACATTTTTTCGTTAGAACCGGCCCCAATAAAAATCCGTAAAACTTTTTATTAAGATAGCCTAATCGTGACAAGAGTGTTTTTCCCTGCAATTAGGGGAACGAAGGGTATTGTGGATTCAGCGGCTAATGGGTACCACCTATTTAATAAGAAGCGAGAGTCATTTTAAATACCGATTCTAGCACAAATGAACTCTGTGAAGGAAAAACAATAAATATATAAAAAAATGTAGTCAAGTATTGTGTTTGAAAAAATATTATAGCATGCATTGGGTTTTGACTCCTTTCGATGAAAGGATTACATGCACTTTATGAAACGTTACACGTTTTTGGTCTAAAAATTTATTATTTTTTTTTTTTTTTTAGATTTTGAATGCTTATTATTTATTTTTTGAAACGTACAAAATTAAACAAGTAAGAAAGTCTAAGTTCGGGCAGAGCCGAACATTAAATACCCGGCGCAAGTATTAAATATATGTGTTTCACCTTTACGAAAACTACCGCTTCATGGTAATCCGGGGTGATTTTACACATATTTTAAACATCTTTGATAGAACGTTCAGTAAGATATAATGAGATTAACTTATATAGTCATATGTGGGCGGTATCACGCCCATTTTCCAAAATTCCAAATAATGTTATTTCTTTTCAGGGGATTGTTGTTAGCATCAATTTTGAGTAAATTAGCGTCCTTAAATTTCGAAATATAGAAGTTTCAAGCATATATAAAATTTAGCGTTATATGAAAAAAGGCTGTAATTTTAGTCCGGTTACAATCATTTTCAACGTTTGGGTTTTATGTGGCAAGCACAATAACCACACCGAGTTTGGTACAAATTGGTAGAACGGTTACCGAGATAAATATATGTGATCATATGTGGGCGGTGCCACGACCGTTTTCCAAAATTTTATCTTAAACGTATTTCTTAAGTATTAAGCATTTAACGTATTAGCTTAAGTATTTACTGATTTATCGAAGATTACGTATTTCTCGAAATTACCGTTATATGGGATGTGGGCGTGGTTATTGTTCGATTTGATGGAGAAGAGCGATTCATAAAAGAAAACCACTTATTGTTAGTCATATTTCCAGTAAATCGGAGAATCTNCGACCGTTTTCCAAAATTTTATCTTAAACGTATTTCTTAAGTATTAAGCATTTAACGTATTAGCTTAAGTATTTACTGATTTATCGAAGATTACGTATTTCTCGAAATTACCGTTATATGGGATGTGGGCGTGGTTATTGTTCGATTTGATGGAGAAGAGCGATTCATAAAAGAAAACCACTTATTGTTAGTCATATTTCCAGTAAATCGGAGAATCTCAAAGTTTTTAACCGCAACTCGAAGAAATTAATGTCAAACCCGCAGCGCGCAGATTTCGTCCCACGCCCGGAGGCTCCTAGACCCGGACATTTGACGAAGCCTAACCGTGAGATTTATTTTTACCTTACTAATGTATATATCGTTACCTAAAGGTGAAAAGGTGTCAAGTCCATTTTTTGAAACTGTTCGGGAGAGACGAAAAATCGATGTAGTTTCGCATTATCTGTCATCCTGCATCACAAACTAAATTAAAGAAAAGTGGACTTGACACCTTTAGGTAGCAATATGTATATGTACATACTTCATAAAATAAATAAAATAAAAAACTTCTTAATATAACTAAAAATTAGGAAATAACATTTCTTAGTCCCATAAAACTTGTTTTGATAGCTTTTGATTTTGAAATTTTAGCAAAAGCCATTATAAACCATTTATGAGATTGAAACCGAAAAACGTGAAGCGCATGCAATACAAAGCATTAGATTTAATTGACAATAATCAATTTGAGATCGATTTTAAGCGGTCGTTATTCATATATCCACATGCCTACATATATTACCCTTCATATCAATTCAGGTCTATTACATGCGCCCCACGCTTTTCATTTTCAATCTCATAAATGGTTTATAATGACTTTTGCAAATACTGACTGAGAAATATTATTTTCTAATTTTTAGTCCATTCCCTGTAGGGAAACGAACTAGTGCGGAACTGGTTCGGTTCTAGTGCGTTTGGAACCATGACTAGTACGCGTTAATTCTCTTTTGCCTTTTGACTGGCGAATTTAACATTGCGATGTCCTAGGAAGTGTCAATTGTCCCCCGTTGCATCCCTTTGGCCCTAGTTCCGAACCAGTTTTAAATTCGACAGATAAGATCTAATTCGTTTTGCATCCCTTTTTCTATAGTTCCGAACCAGTTCCAAATTCGACAGATGAGATCTAGTTCGATCTGCATCCATTTTTTATATGTAGTTCCCAACCTGTTATAAATTCGTCACCTTAGATCTACATTTCTAATCAGGCTTGTCGAAACATTTCCCTTCTATATTAAATACGATCGGTTGAAGGAAGGACAATACAATCACAAATGTTTAAACGCATTTATTAAAAATTTATAAACCACATTAGTAGTAGTAGTAGTATTAAACTTAAGTAGTAAGTAAAAAACAAAAGTGCGTTCTGCTTAAAAGTAAAAATATTAGTTCACTTTGTCTTACTTGTCTAAATTTAAGCATATTGATTTTTAAGTAAATTCAGTTCTTTTTAAGCTTATATGTATATGAAGTACTTCGAAAGTTTTTGTCGTACTTAACTTAAATAAGATATACAGTCAGTCAATAAAGTTTAGGTACAGTGAAGTTTTTACAATACCTGCAACTATTTTTTAAATATTTTACTTTTCCCAAATTTTTTATAAATATATGGTTAATTCTACACCAACAACCACAAAAATCAGAGTTCCAAACCTTATGCAAAATTAAAGAAAATTCTGCGAATTTCCATCTAAGTATTGCAATCTGCACTCTTTAGAAAAAAGTTAAGTACTCAGTTATTAGCCCAATCAAGTTTAGTATAACAAAGTGCAAGTTTGAGGTAGCTAGGACCTACCATTGATATTTAGCAATTTGTTTTTTGTTGTTTGGTAAGTCCTAGCTTCCTCACACTTGCACTTCATTATACTAAAATTGAATGGACTAAAAAACTTTTTCTAGAGAGCGTAAATAGAAAGTGAATTATTTTAATGAAATTTTGCAGAATTTTCTTAAATTTTGCACAAGGTTTGGAACTCTGATTTTTGGGGATTTTGTTGTAGAATTGACCATATTTTTATAAAAAATTACCGAAAACTAAAATATTAAAAAAATAGTTGCCCGTATTGTAAAAAATTCGTTGTAGCTAAACTTTATTGACTGACTGTATTAAGGTAGCTGTGCTGGATTGCATAAAAAAAGTAATTTGTCTTTTCTTAAAAAAAAGGTATCTCTGGTGGCTTGCATTTTTAAATAAATTTAGTGAGAAAGTGATAATTATTTTGACACTTTTTTAAAATGCCTCTTTTTCTGCAACTGCATTGCCTTTCTCAATTGTCCTTCAGGATCTTGGCCTTTATTTATGGAATCACTAAGTATTATGATTATTAAGCAACTCGAAAACTATACCAGCGTGATTACCGACGTATCCTTTTGAGAGGTAGCCGCACCCTTATAAGAGGAATAAGACCCAAACTTTTCAGGTCAAAATTTCAGCAGGTTGCGTCTGTATGGCCTTTTCCATTTTATAAATTATCATTATCTTTAAGTGGAAATATAAAGCTCAAAATTAATGATAATCTCTGCGCGAAAAAATAAAAATCATAAAATAATCATTATTTGTAATCCCAAAAATAAAAATCAAATAATAATTATTTCCGTTTGAGCGAAAAAATAAAACTCAATAATAATTCATAAAATAATGATTAAATGCTGATTTAAATTATTTTTCTCATAATGATTACCTTCCCTGCGTTTAAAATTTGAAATAAAATAGTTTAGTTAAAGTACCACATTTCACTGCTGCTGCCGGCCTGGTGCGGGACTAGTTACTATCGGACTGGTTCGTTTTTGGCGAAAAAGAACTAGTACTGAACTAGAAATTTGGTTCACTAGTTCGTGTTTTCCCTACAGGGTTTATAATAGCGTTTTATATTAACAAGTTGTTTATTTTATTTATTTTCTACTTTTTAGTCGAGTCTGTATAAAATTTTGCAATACATAGATATTAAAATAAGTCAACTTGCAGTGAAAAAATAACAGAAGACTATGCAAGCAAAATTATGTTTGCTCACGTTTAGTATAAACATACATATATTTAGCAGCAGTTCATTTAATTTAAAGAAATGGCGTGCCGTCCATTTCCGCTGTAGCGTATGTAAATTGTGCATATATTTAGGCGCAATTAGGGTTCGAAATTTCAGACTTTGGTATCGATACTGAGTACTCATTCTGGCATCGAGCTCATGGTATCGATACTCTAAAAGTATCAGGGAAAAAGTATCGATACTACTCAGTATCGGACTCATTAAAATACGTTTTTTGGGATACTAAAATTATTTTATTCTTCAATTGCATATCTAGTTATTTCCTGAAATTAAAACAATAGAAATTTTAAATATTTGATTTTTATTTCATTGCAGAACTTACTTTCACGTTAGAAGTGATTTTAACGTTAAATGTATATACATACATACATATATATGTACATACATTTTATTTAGAAATTTTCGTAAACTTTTTGGGTAAGCATTTTTGTAGCTTATTCAATTTTAGTATAAAAATGTGCAAGTTTGAATTAAAAGTCAACGGTATGTAGTAGGCTACACGTAAATTTGAATAGGCTACAAAACTGCATACCCAAAAAGTTTCTAAAAGTTCTGCAATTTCGTGAACTTTGCGTTAAGATTTATGGCCTTGTTCATAAAAAATAAAAAAGGTTTATAAACTGAAAAATGTATGAAAATGTCATTTTATTAAGCTCTTTAACCTACTTTATTTTTTTATGAATAAGGCCATTACACTTTAACTTATTTGGTTTATGTTATGTAACAGACTACACTTAATTTCAGTTTTTTTTAAGTGATGGACAAAATTTAAAGATAGTAATCCATATAAGCAAAAAAAAATTGGGTTGCCAATGGAAGAAAAAATTTAAAAAGTGTGTTTTTTAATAAGTATTCGATACTACGAGTACTTTGCAAAGTATCGAGTAAAATCACCAAATAAGGTATCGAGTATTAAAGTACTCATTTTTATACCCTCAGTATCGATACTTACTCAATATCGATAGTATCGTTCGAACCCTAGGCGCAATATTTAACTTTTCTGGCGGGGCGACATCTAGAGTCTTCTATTTGTATCTCTACAACGAGGTTGATATCTAGAATTTACCATAACAGCGTTGTAATATGTACATATGTATGCCAGGCTTTACCAAAGTGGGTGACGCGGCACCCTAGGGTGCCGCTAGTGGCTCGAGTATACTAGTGGTGCGGGCAAATAATTTAGACTTTCCATACACAACGCAAGCGGTTTGATCAAACTTCTAAATGGCGGCCAGAAAATCAAAAATTTTGATTTCTATTAAAATTACCTTCAGCGGCTCGTCAAACCCCATACGCAACACAAATAGCTTGCAGCAAAGGGATATTTCGCTTTAAGCTTAGTTCCCCAGTACGTTTTTTTCCGCGTAAAATTGAATCAGAAAAATAGTCGAAAACGTACCCTTTTCACAACCACTTTCGGTACTTTTGTCCAGGGTTCGGAAATTCTCACTCACATTCTCTCACGTTCGCGATCGATAATATTCCAAATCTATTTTTGCATTCTTTTATCGCGAGTGAAAAATGCAAACAAATTTATCATCTCTCACATTCGGAATGCGATCGACAAAATTTTCCGCTGTTTTTATTCGCGATCCAAAAAAGCACAGAAATTTCCTCTCATTCGAGTATGAGAAGTCCGAGCATTGCCGATGTCGGCCTCTCATAAATGAGAAAAACGATGCAAGTAATCCATTCGCGATCACTCACAACAGCTTATCGCGATAAACTTATCGCGAAAAATTTTCAACGACGTTGTATGGGAGATATTTTGCGCGTTTGTTTTGGGTATGTATTTTGTTATGCATACAGCGTACATACATATGGATATATGTAAATGTCAGAAATGCAAGCAAATGGTTTTCGCTTGGAAGGAATGTAGGAATATGCAAAAATATATGAATTATGGTGGTAATATACATATAAATTACATACATGCATACGTGTAGTTAAAGTATATTCCAAGCGTACACTTTTCGGTATAATGGTGTATCTGCATGTTATTTTATTATAATGATTGAGTTTATTTATTATATATAATAAATTGAACTAATTGGTGATAAGATTGGCTAATGAGAGAGGTGGGAGTCAGGTGAAGACTGAGAGTAAAGAAAAGCAGAAAAAACAATACATATAAATTTTTTATTTATTTTAAATGTTTTGATTCGCCAGTGGTAGAACTAATAGAAAAGCTTTTCCAGTAAATTATGGAATGTGCTAGTCGGGTATAAGAGGGCGAACACATTTCTTTATCCAAACATCGGTAGAGAGGAGTTTTATACAGTGCTTAGTAGCGACTATTTAGATAAATAAACGATATAACAATATTGAGGAGAGACAATGGGAAGGAAAAAAACTGATTTGCAAAATTACGTTAAGTACGATGAAACTACCAAGAAAAGTACAAGCATTCTAGAGTCGTGTAAAAGAGAGCTTAGTGGATTATTGCGAGGAAATATTAAAAGACATTATAAACTTATACACAAAATAGGTATAGAAAATAGTAATAAAAGTGATGATGATAATACTTCTACCACAAAAAAAACGAAAAACCGTGTCAAAGTTAACTACTAATTTAGACAGAGATAGTTTTTTGAGATGCTGTGTGGGACTAGTCACCAAAAAAAATATTCCCTTTCGAATATTTGATGATGAGGATTATTTTAACAACTTATATCACCATACGAGCAGAAGTTTGGTGTATATTTAAACTCAAAGAACATAGTAAGCCTTCTTGACAAAGCAAGTCAGCAAATTAAGGAAAAAATAGGTCATTCGGTAAAAAATAAAATAATATCTATAAAAATTGACATCGCAACTCGCATGGAAAGAAGCGTGCTGGGGATCAGCATCCAATACATTAAAGATTACAAAGTCGTTGTTCATATAATTGGTAAGTAATTTCGTTTTATATAAACTAGTGTTCGCCCAGTGGTTGAAATTCAACCGCTAGAATTAAGGATAGTTTATGTGAGTTGAGTTGAGCTGAAATAAAATTTGTTGGAATGGGTTAAGTGGAGGGGAGTTTAGCTTAGTACTTAGCATAACATAACATAGAATAGCGTTAGATTCAATATTTTATCCCTATCACTTTCTTCCTCTCTATCTTTGTCTCTATCGCTTTAATGTTTATGTTTATGTTTATGTTTATGTTTATGTTTATCTACACCTTCATATTCATGTTCATGTTCATGTTCATGTTCATGTTCATGTTCATGTTCATTTTCATGTTCATGTTCATGTCCATGTTCATTTTCATGTTCATGTTCATGTTCATGTTCATGTTCATATTCATCTTCATCTTCATC
>NW_016158888.1:78101-80828 GCF_001687245.7 Rhagoletis zephyria | reverse complement strand
AAAGGGGTGTAAAGGAAACATGATTGCCTATTTATATAATTGATTCATTTAAATGCATAAGTATTCGACAATCATACTTCTTTACTTTTTTTCAGGAATGATTGAAACAACTAAACGACATACAGCTGCAAATTTAAAGGAAGAAATTATGAAATGTCTCAACGAGTATGGCATTGGGATANTTCCGCCCCAACCATGTACATGTATGGCATTGGTATTGGTGTGACTTTTGAATTGATTTTTTCGCTCTATTTTAAACTAATTTGAAATTTTAAAAATTGCCTGCACATCAGCATCAAAATACCTTTCTGATGATATATAATTGTTTATACCTTAGAAGTGCAGTTTAGCCGTGAAAGGGGTGTAAAGGAAACATGATTGCCTATTTATATAATTGATTCATTTAAATGCATAAGTATTCGACAATCATACTTCTTTACTTTTTTTCAGGAATGATTGAAACAACTAAACGACATACAGCTGCAAATTTAAAGGAAGAAATTATGAAATGTCTCAACGAGCATGGCATTGGGATAAACCAAATTTATTCAAATTGTAACGTAGCATACACTACGCTACAATATTTGCAGCCACAACCTACCACAAATCTATCCTACGTCGTAAATATCCTGCAAAAAATGGGACTAATCCTGGATGACTCCGGGAGCAATCGCAACGGAGCATGCGACTAATACCACTTTTGATCTCTTTATATGGAATGAACTGATCGCTTTTGTTCGAGCATGTCCTATGAAGAGACTAATTGTTCACCTTTATACCCGAACGGGTATAAAAAGCGACTATTCACTTTTTAAAAAATAAAAATTTTCGCCAGCTGAGATTCGAACCGGGGTGCTCAGTTTTGTTAGGCGAATACTATCTCTGTGTGCCAACGCCGCACATGAAATTTGATTGACTAAGTGCGTACATATCATTAAATCGTTAATAGTACCCGTTAGAGATGAGTTGGGGACTTATTGATCTCCAATTATAACCATAAAAGATGAGTCGAGACTAATTGACCTCATTAGTACCCTTATGAGACCAGTTGGGACTAATTAATGCCCAATTGTACCCGATTGAGAGTAATCTCGGAATACTCTCTTTAGAGATTAGTCGCACAATTTTTTCAGGGTATATATGAACATACGATATGCTTACCCACATACACCAGGCATGTACATACGATGTACATACATATGGGTAGAATATTCACAGCGCACATACACACACATACCAGCATGCGCTAAAAATAGAATACGCAAAAGCAAAGCACAAGCAGGCATGCGCCCAAACACACGTGGGAAGTTCGTTGGGCACTTGCGCAAAAACTTTTAAAACTTTTTCAGCTCGTCTTACTTCGCAGCCGACTTGTGCGACGACGGGTATAAGGTTCTTTACAAATGCTCATCCGCTATCACAGGCTAACCTAATATTCGCGGCTTGCGTTTTGGTACGCATGCCGTCGAATTTGTTTTTTTGCGTCACCTGAAATTGACTTGCATGCGTTTGCATTTGATTTCATTGAGCGAAACGTCAAATCAAAATGTCACGCAGAACAAAAATTGGAAATTGAGTTAGCTTCAATAGCACGCCGTTCAATTTCGGTTGATCTCATACAAGTTGCATGTGCATGAGAAATTTTTGACAATAAATTGGCGGCGTGCGTGAATATTAGGTTAGCCTGTCAGTCTCCGTAGGTAAGGGAGCGCGTACGTCGCCTTTTGGCAGATGAACGCAATCCTATCGCTTACGCAGAACGCCACATGGCCGAGGGGACTGTAGGAGGGGTCGTCACAGAGTGTAGATGCATCATCACACTTTGTAGACGTTGTCGTTGCTATTTGCAACGATGTACTCCCCTCGTACAGGTCCCAAGGCCGTCGTGGAAGATTGCACTCACCCATGCCGCCAACCGTTCCGCACCTACATCGTTAGTGTGCAACTACGAGGGGCGACACAGGTGTGTGCTTAGGGCCCACTAATCAGCACAGTATACCAGTAGAAAAGGTTTTTGTTTTTGTAGCTGTTTCGTGGTGAAAGTCCTTTATGGGGACCAAATTTCCCCACAAGAAATTGAGCGCATGGTTTCTTTTGCGTCCCAAAAGAATGAATATTAGAAAACATTTAAAAAAATCTAAGGTAATACAATTATGTGCAACTAAAAATAATCACAATAATTTGCACTTATGAGTTAATGTGATAATCATGTGTAAAAATCTTTTCAACTATTATTTTTCACAAAATAATTTGGCGGATCAGTTTTCTCTGAGCGCTTGTGTTGTTTACCAAGAAAATGCAGCCCTGTTGGTTTTTATTTCTGTATCGCATCGCGGTGAGTTTCTATTTCTTGGTAATTCGGTTTGTAAAATGGTAAACAAATTACTGAAATTTATTTATTTGATGTGTATAAGATTTCATTAATGCAATTTTTTGTATTTTCAGACTATTAATTACAAGCACAGCATCATCAACGGTGATTGCAAAAACTACTGCAATCCCTGCGGGTTTTCCTCTTGGTAAATGCGTTCAGGTCGTGATCAAGGGTGGTCTCAGAAATCGGTCGGGAATAAGGTTAGTCATTTTAAATTTTATATCGTTGTTCGTCGACATTATATGACATGTCATCATTGCAGGCTATTGTTGTAGAACAAAACGCCGCAACCACTGCTGTGGTAAATATGTTCCAGCAGAACTGCCCACCGCCGTCGGTGTAATGATTTCGAT
>NW_016158888.1:76816-78076 GCF_001687245.7 Rhagoletis zephyria | reverse complement strand
CTCATGAACCAAAACCAAACCAAAATTTAAAGTTGGGTACAAATTTTAAAGGTTGCATCGGGTGAGCAACAGTTTATCGATTCGAGAATTTAATGCGCTGATGAGAAAACGAAAACTCGTATATCGGGACGATAAAGTGGCCGGTAAACTAAAGGTTAGATGAGAAAACGGCCCTAAGTGCGTACATATCATTAAATCGTTAATAGTACCCGTTAGAGATGAGTTGGGGACTTATTGATCTCCAATTATAACCATAAAAGATGAGTCGAGACTAATTGACCTCATTAGTACCCTTATGAGACCAGTTGGGACTAATTAATGCCCAATTGTACCCGATTGAGAGTAATCTCGGAATACTCTCTTTAGAGATTAGTCGCACAATTTTTTGCAGGGTATGTATAAACAAATATATATAAGAATGTAAAAATGTATGTATGTTTACCAACATGTACTTCAATGTATTGATCAACTCAATTAAGCGACCAATTTAACAAATTAAGGCATCTGCATTCTGTAAGGGTATTAACTTCGCCTGTGACACAATGGTCACATGCGATTTGGACATCAAAATCATCAAATTATAAAAGAAGAGATCATGNGCCGACTTGTGCGACGACGGGTATAAGGTTCTTTACAAATGCTCATCCGCTATCACAGGCTAACCTAATATTCGCGGCTTGCGTTTTGGTACGCATGCCGTCGAATTTGTTTTTTTGCGTCACCTGAAATTGACTTGCATGCGTTTNCGTAAATATCCTGCAAAAAATGGGACTAATCCTGGATGACTCCGGGAGCAATCGCAACGGAGCATGCGACTAATACCACTTTTGATCTCTTTATATGGAATGAACTGATCGCTTTTGTTCGAGCATGTCCTATGAAGAGACTAATTGTTCACCTTTATACCCGAACGGGTATAAAAAGCGACTAGTCACTTTTAAAAAATAAAAANCCGTAGGTAAGGGAGCGCGTACGTCGCCTTTTGGCAGATGAACGCAATCCTATCGCTTACGCAGAACGCCACATGGCCGAGGGGACTGTAGGAGGGGTCGTCACAGAGTGTAGATGCATCATCACACTTTGTAGACGTTGTCGTTGCTATTTGCAACGATGTACTCCCCTCGTATAGGTCCCAAGGCCGTCGTGGAAGATTGCACTCACCCGTGCCGCCAACCGTTCCGCACCTACATCGTTAGTGTGCAACTACGAGGGGCGACACAGGTGTGTGCTTAGGGCCCACTAA
This sequence comes from Rhagoletis zephyria, assembly GCF_001687245.7. Taxonomy (NCBI): domain Eukaryota; kingdom Metazoa; phylum Arthropoda; class Insecta; order Diptera; family Tephritidae; genus Rhagoletis; species Rhagoletis zephyria. Next base: position 76,833 of record NW_016158888.1, on the reverse strand, counting down.
TCAGTCTCCGTAGTCTC
>NW_016158888.1:48245-72581 GCF_001687245.7 Rhagoletis zephyria | reverse complement strand
TATTTCGAAATTGAAGGACGCTAATTTACTCAAAATTGATACACCTCGGCTTACCATCTAGCGGAAGGTTTCGGAAGGGTGAAAAAACATATATTTAATACTTGCGCCGGGTATTTAATGTTCGGCTCCGCCCGAACTTAGACTTTCTTACTTGTTTTATTTTCAATTTTATATGATTTTAAAATGTTGGCAAACGTCAGAAAAAAATCATGGCCGACGAAATGAGAGAATGAATTTACCTTGTAATGTTTTTATCATGTTTTCATCTATTTGTTTTTTGTTTTACCTTTATTTGGCATTTGAGTTGCTCTCAAAATTTCAATTTTATAAAATAGACAAACTTCAAAAAGTAAATGATGGCCGACGAATTGTGCGGTTTTACCTTTAAATATTTGTATCATGGGTGTATTAAACAAGGGGCCGTACGCATAAAACCTAAGCAAATGCTTTTTCTTAAAATTTCAGACCTTTCACTCAATTTTTTCAAATAAATTTAAGTGAAAGGTATGAAAATCTGAGAAAAAGTAATTGCTTAGTTTTTATGCATATGGCCCAAGGTGTTATTGACAACTCAGTGCGGCTCTCTTTTAAGATACTATTATGTAAAAAAATATAAACAAACGATTCAAAATTCATAAAAATTTTTTTCAATTTGACTTTATAGGATGGTTCTTCTGAGCGCAATGTCAAATTCAATCACACTTTTTTAAATACATTTTGATCTCTACCAAATAATGTACTTCCTCTGTAAATATTTTATGAAGTGTTCCAAAATTCGCTCCGAGCGCGCTCACTGTTGATCATTTGATTTAAATAGTTTGTCAAACAATTAATACTATAGTTTGATTGGAGTTAATATATTCTTCAGTAGATAATTATATTATATTAAAACATAAGCTTATGAGAAACTATTTAGTCTTAACATGCATATTTTATATCGTGTTCCGAAATTCGCTCCGAGTGCGTTCACTATTGATCTTTTGATTCAAATATTGTTTGTAAAGCATTCAATAGTGAAGTTTGATCGGAGTTCATATATTAATAAGTAATTAATCATATTAAATTGAAATATAAACGTATAATACGGTAGAAAGTTAGAAATTATTTAGTGTTGATATGCATAATTCGCTCCGTGTTCCAAAATTCGCCCCGAGTGCGTTCACTATTGATCATTTGATTTAAATAATTGTTTCTCAAGCATTCAGTGTTATAGTTTGATCGAAAATTATATATTCTTAAGTAATTGATCACATTTTATTAAAATATAAACGTTTAGTAGGGTAGAAATTGTGAAATTATTTAACTTTAGCATGTATAGTCGGCCAAAGACAATTGTAGAAAACTGCAACTACTCGTGAAAACTTACAATAAAACCAATGGAGATGAAAGTACTAAATATTATTATTAAAATTAGATTCATATATAAAACAATTTACATCATTTATTTGAAGTAAATCGGAATATATTTTTACATATAAGATAGTTTCCATTTAACTCATAAAGTACATATTTCACTACAAATATTTTTAAGATCACTTCGAATTGCAAAAATAGCGCTAATTAGTTGTATTGAAGTATAAAACATTTTATTACGTCCATGTTTACTTATAAAGCGCATAACAATATTTCTATCGCCATTAATCCGATGTTAAAATTTTTCACCACATTATATTGTTGCACAGCACCCTGAATGCGGCAAAACAGTTGCTGGCAACCCTCAAGTCCTTTATGGGGACCAAATTAACAGCCACAACAACAAAAACCTTTTTTACTGGTATACTGTGCTAATCAGTCTCCGTAGTCTCCTCATTGCAGGCCGCTACAAGTCACCGTCNATCGCCATTAATCCGATGTTAAAATTTTTCACCACATTATATTGTTGCACAGCACCCTGAATGCGGCAAAACAGTTGCTGGCAACCCTCAAGTCCTTTATGGGGACCAAATTAACAGCCACAACAACAAAAACCTTTTTTACTGGTATACTGTGCTAATCAGTCTCCGTAGTCTCCTCATTGCAGGCCGCTACAAGTCACCGTCATTGGAGGCTGCCACCACTATCACCGTAAGTCACCACCAGCTGGGCCATTACTACCTCCCCTAGGCCAACCCCTCACTACGTTCCCCGCCAGCCGCCTCCGATAAGTCGCCGGAATCCAGGAGCGCTGCTCCCTCCGTCCCCACAAGCTAGGGCCGCTGCCGCCGCCTTCGTTATTAGGGCCGCCACCGCCGTTGCCGCCCTGGGCCGAAGCCATCATCACGCCCCTCCCGTCAGCCGATTGCAGTAATCACCGCGATACAGGAGCGCTGCTCCCTCCGTCACCACAAGTTAGGGCCGCNGCCACCGCCGTTGCCGCCCTGGACCGAAGCCATCATCACGCCCCTCCCGTCAGCCGATTGCAGTAATCACCTCGACACAGGAGCGCTGCTCCCTCCGTCACCACAAGTTAGGGCCGCTACCGCCACCTTCGGTATTGGGACCGCCCCATCGTTACCGCCCCTGGAGCCAAAGCTAGTTACCCGTCATCGTTATTGGGGCCGTTGCTGCCACTCGCCGCAGGCCAGGTCCGCTATCACCGTCGCCGTAGAGTATCACCGTCGCTCTCATTGCCGCTACGCTCACCGGCATCACCGTCGTCACCGAGTATCACCGCCGTTCGCATTGCCGTTGCGCTCACCATCGTCACCGAGTGCTGCCACTCTCACCATTACCGATCCATAGCCGTTGTTATTCTCAACGCTGCCGACCCGTAGCCGTTGTTATTCTCACCATTACCGACACATAGCCGCTGTTACTCTCCCTCTCTCTCACTTCTTGGACGAAAGGTTGCCTGTGCTCTGGCCACATCTCGCCTCGTGTGTGTGAGTGTGTTCTCCGTATTACACTAACTATTGTGTTTTATTTGGTGGGGGTTAGTGGGACCTCCATTGTACCCTGGGTCGGCTGAGTGTACCTCAGCCTTCGACAAAACCCACTTCATAAGTTGTGACGAATGAAATTCTCTAAAACTTTGGAATTTCAGTATGCCATGTATTTTCAACAGAAATTGTCAAAAAATAGGGAAAACAGTGACAATGTAAAAATTTTTCGCAGTTTTTTCTAATTTTTTACAATAAAACATGCTATTTTTAAAAAATCTTCTGTATAACAAATGTGGGAAATTAAATTCNCGACAAAACCCACCTCATAAAATACCACTGACAACGGCGCAAATGTAGTTAAAGCGTCCAAATTGCTACACGATATGCAGTAAGAAAGTTTAGCAAACGAAGATGCTTTGAGTGATGTTGAGGCAGACCATATTGAGTCCCAAATCGCTTCTGTATTTTCTGTGGCTCGTTGTGCTGCTCATACTATTCAGCTAGCAGCATATGATGTCATAAAAACAATTGAAAAAGACTTGGAAGAGTGCAGGACGATTGTAAAAGAATTTAGAATTTTAGTAAGAGCAGGAAATACCGACATCAGATTGCCATTCATCGACAACAGAACTAGGTGGAACTCTATGTCTGATATGATGGTATCATTTTACCGAATTAAATAATACATTGCAAATTTGGATAAAAAGATATACATAAGTTGGTCATTCGTTAAGGATTTTCTCACCGCTTTTCAACCAATCTCTAAATGCACCCTAAAGCAATATATTATAGGGGATTGCTTCAGGGATTGGCTTACTTGCGAACTTGAGCTTGCAGACTTGGTCCCGGACAATATTTATGCAGATGCCCTCCTAAATGCGATTAAAATTAGAAAAAACGTCCTTTTGGAATATAAGGCTTTCATCGCTGCATTATATCTAGATCCAAGATTTAGTTTTGAAGAAACACCTCTCCTCAGCTCTGAGCAAAAGGATGTGGCGATGGTAAGCCAACTAAAATTTATTTCAAAATTCATTATTTCGATATTATATTTCGTTCAATTAATTTATTATTCACTTTGAATTTTTTATATCTTCTTAATTGTGAGATACTAATCCAGTTATTTTAATTTTTCCTACTCTTTTACAGGATCACTTAATAAGGACTTACGAAATGATCCAGAAAATTGAAAATCCATCAGAATATGAGAATGATTGCACTTCTGGAGTTGTACCACATACAGCACAGGAAAATGAACTTCCAAGCACATCAAAATCATCACTGGAGAAAATTTTATCGGAATGAGTGTAAGATATTGAAGTTAGCGGAGGTGGTATTAGAAGTACCAGCAACACAAGTTTCTGTTGAACGGGCTTTCAGCACACTTTCTACAATACTTACTAAGTTACGTAAAAAATTAAATTTTGATATTCTCCCCTTGTCAAAATTAGCGATTGAAGAAAATAAATAGATAAAATAATGTGATGCAATAATTTGCTTCATTTTTATATACATATCTGTATTCATATGGAATAGTAGCTTATGTCGAAAGGTTGGCTTTAGTATAATGCGGCATTCGCAGCATCCGATTTATATTTTCCAAAAACAAATCTAAGAGGCTGCTCTGTAATACGATTCGAAAAAGAAATGCGATGCAATAGGCAATTACCACTGTTCTACATATGTGGGAAGACTTTTCTATTACTTTTACCACTGACGACAATGCATATATGTATGTATACGTGCAATTATAGCGTAATTCCTTAGAAAAGCGAAAAAAACATCTTCCATACAACGCCCTTAAAAGTTTTCAGGATAAGCTGTTGTGAGTGATCGCGAATGGAGCGCCCGCATCGCTTATCTCATTTATGTAGGTTCACACCCAAAATTCTTACAAAATAAAATTTTATGAAGAACGTACGTATTTACGAAATATCTTGTATTCAGAAAAATCCCAACTAAACCACACAACTCCACAGTTAGCGAAATGCAGTTTGAAGAAAAATTCACTACCTGCTACAACTCTAAAATGAACGAACTCATGTGCTCTATTTCCGTAAATATTTCTAAAGCATACTAATTATTAGTGGAAAATAAACAAAAGGTAGGTAGCAAGCTGCTGCAATGCTTCAGGCTAAAAGGCTCACAAGTAAATTTTTTTCGTCTTTGCAAGGTCGTAGTAAAACCAACGCTTAGCTATTATTTGATTATTGCTGCAAAATTTTTGCTCATTCTGCGCTACTGTTCAGTAAATAACTATGCATTTATATAAGTACATGCATATACATAGATACACACCTTTCTACATACATATGTATGTGTGCATGGATATGAAATGCAGACCTTAGTTTTATTGAGTTTTCTTCTAGTAATACATACATCCATACATATTCTTATTCTATTTACATGTTTATATTTTTGGTTTCTTATTAATATCCTTATAATGACGAATCAAAAAATTTAAAATAAATAAAAAATTTATATGTATTGTTTTTTCTGCTTTTCATAATCCTACATTCCTTCCAACCGAAAAGCATTTGCTTGCATTACTTACATATCGTCGTTTAAAGTGCAAAACCGCGTATCAACAAAATGCAAACCCGGGTATCAGCAAAAATGCAAAACCGCGTAATTGAACTTGTAGAAATTATTTTCTAGAGCGTAAAACACTCATATTTCGAAATGGTTCTCTTTTTATAAAGCAATCGCATTTCTGGCTAGTATCTATCAGGATGAGTGGATAAGGTTTGAGCCAACAGCTTCTGTAAGCAAATCCAATTTTTGGCAGCCAATGTCAGTTACGCGGTTTTGCAGAATTACGATACGCGGTTTTGTTCTTTAAACGACGATATACATATGTATGTACGCCGTATGCATAACAAAATACATACCCAAAACAACCCTGTAGTTCTGCTGGAGTTTTGCTGGTGACTGGTGATTCCATGCATCACCGATTGTTAGGCAATTTGCTAGCGACAGGTTATGCGACGCTCGTAGCGAAAATATCACATACTAGCGATTTTGTGCATTACTGGTCGTGAGGCAATGCGCTAGCTATTAGCGAACGCCACTTTTGCACCAGGTAATCGCTAGCGAAAGGACAAACCACGCGCACCGCTCGCTACGCTTCAATGACATTGCCATGTTAAATTCGTTAGGCAAAGGAATTGGTATCGCAAATATCGGGTGACCAGTACTCACTACTGGCGGGTCAGCGAAAACGTTAGTGGTACTCGGACGGGTACTAGAGACAAAATTTGCGACACCAATTCCTTTGCCTAACGAAATTAACATGGCAATGTCATTGAAGCGTACCGAGAGGGTGCGCGTGGTTTGTCCTTTCGCTAGCGATTACCTGGTGCGCAAGTGACGATTACTGTTACCTAACGACCAATGCATCAAATCGCTAGTATGTGATATTTTCAATACGAGCGTCGCATTACCTGTCGCTAGCGAATTGCCTAACAATCGGTGATGCATGGAATCACCAGCACCAGTCACCAGCAAAACTCCAACAGAACTACAGGGAAACGCGAAAAATATCTCCCATACAACGTCGTTGAAAATTTTTCGTGATAAGCTGTTGTGAGTGATTGCGAATGGATTACTTGCATCGTTTTTCTCATTTGTGAGAGTCCGACATCGGCAGCCAATGTCAGTTACGCGGTTTTGCAGAATCACGATACGCGGTTTTGTACTTTAAACGACGATTTACGTACCCCGCGGTGAGTTAGGAAGCTAGAAAGAGCGGGAGCACGCTCCAAGCACTCTAAGACATTTTTTGTTTCAACCTGAAATGGCCTTGACCCCATGCGATTAATTAACGGGTATTTAAATGATAGAAACAAACTTTTTAATAAATAAAATTTATAATTTTCATATGAAATTTCAATTTGTAAACGCTTGTCAATTGTATTTTTAATCTTGATAATTTATCAAAAAAAGAGCTTTTGATTTCTGTGCTAGAATTCCAATTCTTGATAAATAATACAAAATTTACAAATTATACATGCGTGTCCGGCTAGTTCTAAATAAAATTCTTAAAATAGTACAAGAATATAATGATAACTTATTATAATAATACATGTTAAATAAAACATTTTAATAAATTGAAAATGATTAACATCATAACTACATCTATTGCATTGCGGTATATTAGGAGAAAGTACAGGTCTTTTTGCACAATATGCAGACTTTCCTTGTTTGGCGCATATATGTACATACATACATATCACAGCGCACGGCAGTGCGCGCGAGTGACGAAAGCATCCACAGTAGCATGCTGAAATGACTCGCTTATATAAGTTAACACCACACCTTGCAATACCTCGAATTGGACAATAACCCCATGGGTTAGTGGCACCGATAACACATCCGGTGAATTCGTTATAACCGCAGACGCTGCATCAGCATTCCACGAACATTTCATCAAATTACTAAATGTATCGATCAGCAACAATATTACGGTAAACAACAGTCAGCATATTGGTAACCAACATTACGGTCAACAACAGTCAGCAAATTGGTGGTCGACATAGGTGTAATGTAGAAGTAAGAAATATATTGTAATTAATCTTAAGTTGGATTCAAATAAATAAGCACATGAGCGGACAGAAGTCCGCGAGCTTTTTAAAAATAAAGTTCATTAAATAAAACTTTAACTGGCGCCCGAGTAGGGGCCGGTTTCAAAGTTCGCGTTTCGGTAGTGAGTGAAAAAAAATAACGCCTGTAAAAAAACAGCCGAAGTGTCAACGCGCGAAAATCTTAATATTAATAAGTGATGATAAAACGACTGTGAGAAAAAAACAGCCGAAAATCAATGCGCGGAAACTCACAAAAGGACATCCACAGCACGCATGTGAAGTGAAATAGACTGCAACAAGGACATTCATTGGTCTGCGTGCAAGAAAAGTGGAATACCCAAGGAACGTGAAGAAAAGAGCCGGTCCAGAAGACAGCAGCGTTAAATTCCTGTAGGACAGAAACGCACTCCTCTTCAAAGTGTGTTTGGTGGTACCACGAGTAGCTGCAGCAAAAGGGAAACTATACCCCAACACCAGGAGGACTTAAGTAAGTTTAGTTTAAGTATAGAATTTAAGGAAATATTTAATAAATGTTGAAAAAGTGTTAAAAATTTTTTTTTGAACAAATTTAATAAAGAAAAATTTAAACCAAGAAGGTTATTAAGTTTACCAAAATAGTGAAGAAATTGTAACATTAAGTTTTAAACAAGGATAACATTAACTGCATATTTGAATTTAAAATTTTGTGTAATAAAAAGTAAAAGTAAAAATTTATTTAGAAATATAGAATCATTAGAAAATTGTGCAACCAAAAGTGTTGGTTAAAATATCTAAAGACACGCTTATTTAATAATTAATGAGATTTTTATTTTTTTTTTCCTCTCATCAACTAATAATAGTCACAAATATAATATCGGGCTGGTACAGCCAATAATATAATATAATTTGAAGCTGCGATTCACCACCTAACGGGGGACCCTCCAGCTTATAACAATAAAATTCTCTGCGATTCACCACCCAAGGGACCCTCCAGAAGAATTATAAAATAATAAAAAATAATAAAAAATAAAAAAAAATATAAAAAAAAATTATTATAAAATTTAGAACAGAAATAAAATGTCTAATCCCAATAATCTTGTCCGACCCCCTGTGCTTAACGCACCCACACAACCAAGTGTTTCCAATTCCAACTCCAATTCTTTTAATATGGACCAATTGACTAATTTAGTGACAGGACTAGTAAACAACATTATAAGACAAGAAGGACGAAATTTAGTCCAGGCAGCTCTTAACCCCAATGCAAATTTCTCAAATATAACAGACGTAACTATTGACGCAAGTCACTTAAATAATATCACAGAGCTGGATAAAATACCGGACGTAGTTAGATGCCTCCGCGAATTTTCCGGTAATCCAGGAGAGTATAACTCTTGGAAGAAAAGTGTAGATCGCATCCTTCAGATCTACGAACCTCTTAATGGAACGCCGAAATACTACGGCATCCTGAACGTTATAAGGAATAAAGTTGTGGGCAACGCCGACATTGCCCTCGAATCCTATAACACTCCATTAGACTGGAAGGCTATTTCAAGATGCCTTACCCTTCATTACGCTGACAAGCGAGATATAGGTACCCTTGAGTACCAAATGACTTCTTTAGTGCAGGGCAATCTCACTATCCAGGAATTCTACCAGCATGTTTATTCCAACCTGTCCCTCATTCTAAATAAACTGGGTTGCATGGAAATGGGTTCAGAATCCATGCATTTACTAACACGGACATATCGGGACAAAGCCCTCGACACCTTCATACGAGGACTAAAAGGTGACCTACCAAGACTTCTTGCTATGAGAGAGCCAGTAGATCTTCCTCAAGCCCTCCACCTTTGCCTAAAATTGGAGAACCAAAACTTTCGTTCTCACTACGCGCTGAATAGTAATAGCCAAAATAGGAAGCCCCACGACTTCCGACCACCCCTCCCACCCAAAAAACCAAATAACGAATTTTATCCCCAATTGGCATATATGCCAATACCCCAAATGCACCAACAAAACTTTTCAAATCATTACCGCCCTCAGGCTCCTATGAACAATTACCATCAGGCTCCCATTAATAATTACCGCAATAACCAACTTTACAGACCACTAAATCAACCTCCTACTAAACCCCAACTCCCTCGCCCAGAACCAATGGACGTCGATAAGTCCCTACACTCAAGAGCTGTTAACTATATGAACAGACCACAGATAAATAACCAAATGAAAAGACCATCAAATTTCTCACAACAAGTTCCCCTTAAACAACAGCGAAACTTCCACATAGAAGCAGGTGAACAACAAGACTACCAACAAGACTATCAGCAGGACCCACAATACGATACAGATCAATACTACCAACACGACTGGACTCCAACTCCTCAGGAGTATGAAGCCGCACTAACAGCTGAAGAAAACGGACAATCAGCTCAGACATACGCTGAAGGAAATTCACTCCCTGAAACCCAGGACCATATCGACATTCATTTTTTAGAATGAACAGTTCTTCGTTGCCATACGTAGAATGCAAAACGAAGAACGGGAAAATCCTTAAAATGCTTATCGATACAGGGTCAAGCAAAAATTATATCCAACCCTGCCATGTCCCAAAAAAAATACCTAATGACGAACCATTTTTCGCAAACTCTATTGCAGGACAAATCCAAATTACTCATCATACAATTGTCAATCTTTTCGGCAAAAATGCCACAAGCTTAAAATTTTTCATACTTCCCACATTAAAATCCTTTGACGGTATTATAGGAAACGACAGTCTAAAAGAACTTCGTGCTACAATTAACATACATAACGACACCCTGACATTAGGTAATGGCATTATAATTAAAATTAAACAGAGACTTTCCCCTACAGTTAATAAAATAGACGTTAGAACTGACCATATGACAGCCACACAAAAACAACATATAAATTACTTAACCAAAAAGTACCCCCACCTTTTTACGGAACCGGACGAAAAACTTACTTACACAACTACGGTAGTAGGAGAAATCAGGACTTCCTCAGATACCCCAGTTTACACAAAGTACTACCCATACCCCCTCGCGATGAGAGACTTCGTGACACAGGAAATAGAAAATTTGTTAAAGGATGGAATTATTAGACCATCCCGTTCACCCTATAACTCACCCGTGTGGGTTGTACCGAAGAAATTGGATGCATCAGGCCAAAGAAAATACAGATTAGTAATAGATTACAGGAAACTGAATACACTAACAATAGCCGACAAATACCCAATCCCAGAAATTAATGAGGTTATCTCACAACTGGGAAATAACAAATACTTTTCCGTTCTTGACCTGAAGAGTGGCTTCCATCAGATTCCATTAAAGGAATCCGACATTGAGAAGACAGCCTTTTCAATTAATAACGGGAAATACGAGTTTACCAGACTTCCATTCGGTCTAAAGAATGCACCCGCTATATTTCAGCGAGCTTTAGACGACATTTTGAAGGAACATATCGGTAAAACATGTTATGTCTATATAGACGACATAATAGTGTTTGGCAAAGACGAACAGAGCCACCTCCAAAATGTCGAAAAAAATTTTCACACGCTAGAAAAAGCGAATATGAAAGTCCAATTGGACAAGTGTGAATTTTTTCGTAAAGAAGTCGAATTTTTAGGATTCATCATATCCCCGCTAGGTATAAAAACCAATCCCGCCAAAGTAAGTGCAATTCAAAATTTTCCATGTCCAAAAACATTGAAAGACCTTAGATCTTTCCTTGGACTATCAGGCTATTATCGGCGCTTTATCAGGGATTATGCTAAGCTAGCAAAACCTCTGACCTCGCTTTTGAGAGGGGAAGATGGACGAGTGTCCAAAAATGCCTCCAGCAAAAAGCTAGTTGTGTTCGATAGTGACGCCCTAACTGCCTTCAATAATATAAAGACAGCGTTAACTTCAGAAGAAGTAATTTTATCTTACCCCAATTTCAAAGAGGAATTTCACCTTACGACAGATGCATCAAACTACGCTCTAGGTGCTGTCCTTGAGCAATCAGGAAAACCCATTACCTTCATATCCCGCTCACTCAATAAGACAGAAGAAAGTTATGCCGCGAACGAAAAAGAAATGTTGGCAATAATTTGGGCCCTTACTTCACTGAGGAACTATTTATACGGATCCGCTAAAGTTGTAATTTTCACAGATCACCAACCGCTCACCTTTGCATTAAGCAATAAAAACCATAATGGGAAAATGAAAAGGTGGAAGTGCATCCTCGAAGAATATAACTACGAGATGAAGTATAAACCCGGAAAAACCAACGTCGTAGCAGACGCACTTTCGAGACCCCCACAAACTGACATTAATACTCTTACAGTTACAGACCATAGCGACGAAAGCTCCTCACACCTCCTTATTCCGGCCACCGAAGCCCCCATAAACGCTTTTAAAAACCAACTCTTCTTAATGATTGGCAACGAAGATAGCTACTCATTCCAGTTACCATTTCCAAGTTTCCACAGGCATACTGTTACAAAACCGAATTATTCTAACCAGGACATCATAGACATATTTAAACGCTACCTCGACCCTGCACTCGTCAACGGACTGTATACCACAGAAAGACTGATGGGAAAAATCCAAGAAATATTCCCACTCCATTTTAGCAACATAAAAATTCGCTACACACAAACTCTCCTTCAGGATATCACATCAGAAACCGAACAAGAACAAATAACCATACAAGAGCATCAGCGAGCTCATAGGAATAGCCGCGAAAACAAAACCCAAATTCTACGAAAATTCTATTTCCCAAGCATGCACGCAAAAATCGAAAAAGTTGTTAAACAGTGCTCAACTTGTCGTGCACATAAATACGATAGGCATCCAACCAAACCACAAATTCAACCGACCCCCATTCCACAGTCCCCAGGTGAAATCGTCCATGTCGACATATATTCCACCGAAAAAAAATTAATTCTTACCGCCATCGACAAATTCTCTAAATATGCCCAGGTGAAAGTAATACCTTCCAGGGCAATAGAACATATCAAAGACCCAATTAGAGAATTAATGATAGCGTTCGGAATCCCCAAACTTGTGATAATCGACAACGAAAAATCTCTTAACTCCGCTTCAATATCATCCCTACTCAGAGACCAAATGTCAATTAACATTTATACCACACCACCCTACAGTAGCACCAGCAATGGGCAAATAGAAAGATTCCATAGTACACTTTCCGAAATAATGAGATGTCTAAAAGCAACTTCCGTAGGAATAACGTTTGAAGAATTACTATTCAAATCAGTTCAAGAATACAATTCCTCAATACACTCAACGACGAAAAACAAACCAATAGACACATTTTTCGGTAATAGAATCCATAGCGACCCCCAACAGTTAGAACAACAAAGACAAGAAAACATAGCACTACTTAAGAAAAAACAAGAACTTGACCTCTCGTACCACAACAAAAATAGACCTCAAAATAAGGACTTCTCACCAGGAGAAATTATTTACGTTAAAATCAATAAAAGACTAGGTTCCAAATTGACTCCAAAGTATAAAAAGGAGAAAGTTTCGGAAAACCACAGGACAACAGTTAAGACAATATCAGGACGAATAGTTCACAAATCCCTAATAAAAACTTAATTAGTTTTCAGATAAAATGGACCACTACAAACTCTTCATTCTCCTTATTACGATCTCTACTTCTTCATCGGACATACAAATTCTTGACTATAGTAAATCTCAATTAGTAACAATAGACAATGGACAAGCGAAAATACAGGACGGAACATTCAGACTTATTCATCTCATCGACCTAGGAAAATACGAACAATTTCTGACGGAAACCTACGACGAAATAACTGGCCAAATCCCTAAAGACAACCTTCTATATCCCGTCCTAAAACATGAAACAATCCAAACGTTCGAAATCCTTAATACCCTAAAACCTATTAATGACATTAGAAGAAAAAGATCAATTGATATATTAGGAACGGCATGGAAATTTATAGCCGGATCTCCTGATCACGAAGACTTAAATATAATAACTAATAATTTGAATAATTTAAATGAAAACAATAACAACCAAGTAGTAATAAACAATGTATTTGAAAAACGTATAAATAATATAACTGGTATAGTAAATAAGATGTTGAACACCATCAGAAAAGATGGTAGTATTGTAATGGAAACTATAGTAAATTTGCAAAACAAAATTAGATTAATAAAAGAAGAACTAATTAATATAGAATACGCCATTCAATGGGCAAAGAATGATATAATTAACTCTGTATTATTAAGTAAGGAAGAAATCGAATTTTCAATTAGCAAACTAAAAAAGGAAAAAGTTCCATTTACAAGTGCCGAAGATGCACTAAGATTAGCAAAAATAAACGTTTTGAGTAAAGATATGAAAATCATTTATATTATTAAAATACCCCTAACATTAAGTGAAACATTCAAAAGAATAATTGTAAGACCCGTTAAGAAAATGAACAATATTATAATTGAAACAAAATACAAAGAAATTCTAAAAGGAAAAGATAAATTATATGGTATCAAAAATAAATGTGAAACTTACAATGATTTAATGATTTGCAAAGAAGCAGATGTCATAGATATTAGTAATGATTTATGTATATCTAGAATAATAAATAGCTTAAATTCTACGTGTAATACCACCAATGACCACCACATACCAACAATAGAAAAAATAAATAAAGGCGTAATTCTACTCAATAAATTCAGCGGTAAAATAGAAGCCGATAAAATGGCACAGGAGATAAACGGGACCCATGTTGTAATATTTTACAACACAACCATTAGAATCAACAATAAAGTATATAGTAATATAGAAGTAATGCCAATTAAATCTATCCCAGCAATATTGCAGCCAACTCCATTAGAGAAGGACCATATCGAGATACTTTCGCTCGAGTCTCTAAAGGACTTACATATAAACAACACACATAAAATAAATTCTCTCAAAAAGGCAACACTATCCATCGGAGGCTTAATATCCATAACATCCGTGATAACAATCGCACTTTTCATTTTGCTAAAGAAAAGATCAATAAAGATACAATACATCGAGAAGGAAGTATTGAAGCCCAAAACAGGTAGCCCGCCACAAGAAAGTAATGACATTCCAACATACGTAAAATTCAACGACTTACCCTTCTATTAATGATTGAGGACAATCATACTTAAGAGGGGAGGAGTTAACACCACACCTTACAATACCTCGAATTGGACAATAACCCCATGGGTTAGTGGCACCGATAACACATCCGGTGAATTCGTTATAACCGCAGACGCTGCATCAGCATTCCACGAACATTTCATCAAATTACTAAATGTATCGATCAGCAACAATATTACGGTAAACAACAGTCAGCATATTGGTAACCAACATTACGGTCAACAACAGTCAGCAAATTGGTGGTCGACATAGGTGTAAAGTAGAAGTAAGAAATATATTGTAATTAATCTTAAGTTGGATTCAAATAAATAAACACATGAGCGGACAAAAGTCCGCCAGCTTTTCAAAAATAAAGTTTATTAAATAAAACTTTAACTTATATACACGAGATTTTGAAGTTTTTATCCAGACGTCCAATCGACATGTTTGATATATCGTTGGAAAGGCCTTGCAGAGTGTGTCCAGAAAATGTATTCAAGCTTCATAAGCGATTAACCGGATTCTTAAAAATTAGGCTAAAGTGTTGCGAAACAAAAAACGTCTTTTTGCTTTTGCCGGTTTAAGGGGGCATGTGGGAACACCCAACATATTTAGTGTTATTCTATAGGCCAATACCTTTCAAACAATACCTTACATATTAAGTTCCGGCCACTAGTTGGAAAATATAGAGGTAAATGTGTTTTGGTTCGTGTCTCCACTACGAGATGCCTTGGTATGTATGTGGCGTCTGTACGTACCATCATTTAATTTTTTTCAAACTTTCATTAATTAAAGTACAAAAAAACTAAAAAGGATTTGCTCCAGGATGTTTTGATTCGTATGCCTTTGTGGGCGTGGCTGCTGCCTGAAATTCGAAAAAATGCAATTTTTTAAACTACCACTGAGGCCGCACTACTCAGTCCATGTCATTGACGTGGATATAAGTAGAAGGGTCTTCAAACAAGCTATCTAACGCTATCTTTTGTGTTTATGAAATATAAATATGTTATAACGTTATCGCCTGAAAACTAAAAATCGGGCGGCTGAAGATATAGATTTCGAGAATTTTCTCAAAAACTGGTTAGTCGATTTTATTCTAAGTTTCCCCAAGTCTAGCCGAAAACCTTAGCTTTCATCTGGTATATAGCTTATATCTGGGAAAACTCTTGTTGTGGAGATATTTGGATTCAAATTGAGAAAATGTCGCTCCAAAAAGAGTCAAATGGTTAAAAATTAACATACTCGTATAATTTCGTTACTTTCAGATATAAAAATAACATACCCAGTTCCCCGAAAAAAATGCCCATTCCCCGATTGCCACTTAAACCGAAATTCCCAGCAAATCGGGGAATTTCCCGCGAGTTGACAAGTTGAAGGATGCAGCTGTGCTAATCATTTCGTACATATCTTGGAAACCACAATTTGTGTGTATTTTAGAGTTTTTTTCAGTCACATGCCGAAATTGTAACATTTTTCCCCATTTTAATTACAGTTATGTACACAGCATTTAACTATGGTAAATGGTTTTATCACCCGCACCTACCTAGGAAGACGCGTACAATATTACCTACAGTTGTACCTAAATATGTATGTATGAATGCATTTAGGTCACCCAATGTGTCGCTACTACTTACATAAATATGTATGTATGAATGCATTTAGGTCACCCAATGTGTCGCTACTACTTACATAAATATGTATGTATGAATGCATTTAGTTCAACCAATGTGCCGCTACTACTTACATAAATATGTATAAATTGCCACACGGTCAAAAATTTGGGTTTAGTTTTCAAACCGCGCTGAGACTACTGCCTTTTTAATTTTTTATAGTCTACTTTTTAAACCAGTCAATAGTTTTAAGCAATTTTTAATATGTTCTGGTTTAAATTTTAGTCGAAAAAGTTCGTGGTTTAAAACTCAAACCAAAATGTTTTAATTCTAGTTTCTAGGTTTCATATATAGAAAATTTGGTTTAAAATCTAAACCGAAAATGTTTGCACACAGCGAAATGTGGTGTTGATTCAAACTCAACATATGAAAGCACATTTACATGCGTGGCTGTAGCTGAATGTGCAAAGCTGCTTGATACAATTGATTGCTACCAAGGCTGTCCGGGTTCAATCCCCATCAGACGGAGCATGAAATTTAAGATCTTTTTTTTATTCTTAATTATGAAAATATTTGGGTTTAAAATTTAAACCGAACTGTTTAAATTCTAAACCCAACAAAGGTGCTCTCTTTTTTTAGTCTTGGAAGGTTTGTATTTGAAACTGAATTTAGTTTGGTCATACAGTATATTTTGCTTTGCTGCCTCTATGCTTAAGTGCACATACCTACCCCAAAATGAGCATCAAAAGCATTATTTTTAACATTTATAAGGAAACTGCTCCGATAGATGCATTCAACATACCTGCACATTGGCAATACCTGCCTTAAAAATTGTGCGACTAGTATCAATTATCAATGAAAGTATTACGTTTACCTGCACTGGCCCTACAATTACCTAATTTTACAACCTTTTATTTATTTTGCTCATCTCGCAGAACAACGAAAATGGCTATCAATTTATGTAGTTGTATAGATAATTAGATAACATTCGGTAAAAATTTCGCTTGCAGTAATTTCTACATGGTAAGTGCTCCGCCAATATTTGGCTTCATAGGGATTCGGATACCTTCCTCATTGAAGTAGTAAAGAAAATTCTCTTAAGTGCCTTTTTCGGTTACGTGCACAAGTTTTTCGTGCAAAGAAGGATGTGCAGTTAAGCAAAATATACTGTATATGTATGTGGTTCAAAAAGTTTAAAATTAAAACCGAACTTTTAACCGTGCACTGAGCAAAACTACTTGAGAAAAAAGCATTAGTTTAATAGCACGAGTTGAACACCGTACAAGTGATAGAAGGAAAACTTCTTAAAAAAAGACATGTGTGCGCCCCACACCCGGTAGAAATCTTACCCAAAATAAACTGCGAGACAATCAGACGAATACAGTTGTTTATTGTATCCAAAGTTGGTACCAAGTTGATAAGTTTTTATCATTTCTCATAAATTTCTTTTAATTTTAATTTTTTCGTATACAGAGGATATGATCATCCTTTTTTGCTTTATTCCATATACGAAAAATTATATGTTTCAATGGACATATGGCTTTGAATACATAATTTAGATTTAGAATAACGGGAAATACGAGTTTACCAGACTTCCATTCGGTCTAAAGAATGCACCCGCTATATTTCAGCGAGCTTTAGACGACATTTTGAAGGAACATATCGGTAAAACATATTATATCTATATAGACGACATAATAGTGTTTGGCAAAGACGAACAGAGCCACCTCCAAAATGTCGAAAAAAATTTTCACACGCTAGAAAAAGCGAATATGAAAGTCCAATTGGACAAGTGTGAATTTTTTCGTAAAGAAGTCGAATTTTTAGGATTCATCATATCCCCGCTAGGTATAAAAACCAATCCCGCCAAAGTAAGTGCAATTCAAAATTTTCCATGTCCAAAAACATTGAAAGACCTTAGATCTTTCCTTGGACTATCAGACTATTATCGGCGCTTTTCAGGGATTATGCTAAGCTAGCAAAACCTCTGACCTCGCTTTTGAGAGGGGAAGATGGACGAGTGTCCAAAAATGCCTCCAGCAAAAAGCTAGTTGTGTTCGATAGTGACGCCCTAACTGCCTTCAATAATATAAAGACAGCGTTAACTTCAGAAGAAGTAATTTTATCTTACCCCAATTTCAAAGAGGAATTTCATCCTTACGACAGATGCATCAAACTACGCTCTAGGTGCTGTCCTTGAGCAATCAGGAAAACCCATTACCTTCATATCCCGCTCACTCAATAAGACAGAAGAAAGTTATGCCGCGAACGAAAAAGAAATGTTGGCAATAATTTGGGCCCTTACTTCACCGAGGAACTATTTATACGGATCCGCTAAAGTTGTAATTTTCACAGATCACCAACCGCTCACCTTTGCATTAAGAAATAAAAACCATAATAGGAAAATGAAAAGGTGGAAGTGCATCCTCGAAGAATATAACTACGAGATGAAGTATAAACCCGGAAAAACCAACGTCGTAGCAGACGCACTTTCGAGACCCCCACAAACTGACATTAATACTCTTACAGTTACAGACCATAGCGACGAAAGCTCCTCACACCTCCTTATTCCGGCCACCGAAGCCCCCATAAACGCTTTTAAAAACCAACTCTTCTTAATGATTGGCAACGAAGATAGCTACTCATTCCAGTTACCATTTCCAAGTTTCCACAGGCATACTGTTACAAAACCGAATTATTCTAACCAGGACATCATAGACATATTTAAACGCTACCTCGACCCTGCACTCGTCAACGGACTGTATACCACAGAAAGACTGATGGGAAAAATCCACGAAATATTCCCACTCCATTTTAGCAACATAAAAATTCGCTACACACAAACTCTCCTTCAGGATATCACATCAGAAACCGAACAAGAACAAATAACCATACAAGAGCATCAGCGAGCTCATAGGAATAGCCGCGAAAACAAAACCCAAATTCTACGAAAATTCTATTTCCCAAGCATGCACGCAAAAATCGAAAAAGTTGTTAAACAGTGCTCAACTTGTCGTGCACATAAATACGATAGGCATCCAACCAAACCACAAATTCAACCGACCCCCATTCCACAGTCCCCAGGTGAAATCGTCCATGTCGACATATATTCCACCGAAAAAAAATTAATTCTTACCGCCATCGACAAATTCTCTAAATATGCCCAGGTGAAAGTAATACCTTCCAGGGCAATAGAACATATCAAAGACCCAATTAGAGAATTAATGATAGCGTTCGGAATCCCCAAACTTGTGATAATTGACAACGAAAAATCTCTTAACTCCGCTTCAATATCATCCCTACTCAGAGACCAAATGTCAATTAACATTTATACCACACCACCCTACAGTAGCACCAGCAATGGGCAAATAGAAAGATTCCATAGTACACTTTCCGAAATAATGAGATGTCTAAAAGCAACTTCCGTAGGAATAACGTTTGAAGAATTACTATTCAAATCAGTTCAAGATTACAATTCCTCAATACACTCAACGACGAAAAACAAACCAATAGACACATTTTTCGGTAATAGAATCCATAGCGACCCCCAACAGTTAGAACAACAAAGACAAGAAAACATAGCACTACTTAAGAAAAAACAAGAACTTGACCTCTCGTACCACAACAAAAATAGACCTCAAAATAAGGACTTCTCACCAGGAGAAATTATTTACGTTAAAATCAATAAAAGACTAGGTTCCAAATTGACTCCAAAGTATAAAAAGGGGAAAGTTTCGGAAAACCACAGGACAACAGTTAAGACAATATCAGGACGAATAGTTCACAAATCCCTAATAAAAACTTAATTAGTTTTCAGATAAAATGGACCACTACAAACTCTTCATTCTCCTTATTACGATCTCTACTTCTTCATCGGACATACAAATTCTTGACTATAGTAAATCTCAATTAGTAACAATAGACAATGGACAAGCGAAAATACAGGACGGAACATTCAGACTTATTCATCTCATCGACCTAGGAAAATACGAACAATTTCTGACGGAAACCTACGACGAAATAACTGGCCAAATCCCTAAAGACAACCTTCTATATCCCGTCCTAAAACATGAAACAATCCAAACGTTCGAAATCCTTAATAGCCTAAAACCTATTAATGACATTAGAAGAAAAAGATCAATTGATATATTAGGAACGGCATGGAAATTTATAGCCGGATCTCCTGATCACGAAGACTTAAATATAATAACTAATAATTTGAATAATTTAAATGAAAACAATAACAACCAAGTAGTAATAAACAATGTATTTGAAAAACGTATAAATAATATAACTGGTATAGTAAATAAGATGTTGAACACCATCAGAAAAGATGGTAGTATTGTAATGGAAACTATAGTAAATTTGCAAAACAAAATTAGATTAATAAAAGAAGAACTAATTAATATAGAATACGCCATTCAATGGGCAAAGAATGATATAATTAACTCTGTATTATTAAGTAAGGAAGAAATCGAATTTTCAATTAGCAAACTAAAAAAGGAAAAAGTTCCATTTACAAGTGCCGAAGATGCACTAAGATTAGCAAAAATAAACGTTTTGAGTAAAGATATGAAAATCATTTATATTATTAAAATACCCCTAACATTAAGTGAAACATTCAAAAGAATAATTGTAAGACCCGTTAAGAAAATGAACAATATTATAATTGAAACAAAATACAAAGAAATTCTAAAAGGAAAAGATAAATTATATGGTATCAAAAATAAATGTGAAACTTACAATGATTTAATGATTTGCAAAGAAGCAGATGTCATAGATATTAGTAATGATTTATGTATATCTAGAATAATAAATAGCTTAAATTCTACGTGTAATACCACCAATGACCACCACATACCAACAATAGAAAAAATACATAAAGGCGTAATTCTACTCAATAAATTCAGCGGTAAAATAGAAGCCGATAAAATGGCACAGGAGATAAACGGGACCCATGTTGTAATATTTTACAAGACAACCATTAGAATCAACAATAAAGTATATAGTAATATAGAAGTAATGCCAATTAAATCTATCCCAGCAATATTGCAGCCAACTCCATTAGAGAAGGACCATATCGAGATACTTTCGCTCGAGTTTCTAAGGACTTACATATAACAACACACATAAAATAAATTCTCTCAAAAGCCAACACTATCCATCGGAGGCTTAATATCCATAACATCCGTGATAACAATCGCACTTTTCATTTTGCTAAAGAAAAGATCAATAAAGATACAATACATCGAGAAGGAAGTATTGAAGCCCAAAACAGGTAGCCCGCCACAAGAAAGTAATGACATTCCAACATACGTAAAATTCAACGACTTACCCTTCTATTAATGATTGAGGACAATCATACTTAAGAGGGGAGGAGTTAACACCACACCTTACAATACCTCGAATTGGACAATAACCCCATGGGTTAGTGGCACCGATAACACATCCGGTGAATTCGTTATAACCGCAGACGCTGCATCAGCATTCCACGAACATTTCATCAAATTACTAAATGTATCGATCAGCAACAATATTACGGTAAACAACAGTCAGCATATTGGTAACCAACATTACGGTCAACAACAGTCAGCAAATTGGTGGTCGACATAGGTGTAAAGTAGAAGTAAGAAATATATTGTAATTAATCTTAAGTTGGATTCAAATAAATAAACACATGAGCGGACAAAAGTCCGCCAGCTTTTCAAAAATAAAGTTTATTAAATAAAACTTTAACTTATATACACGAGATTTTGAAGTTTTTATCCAGACGTCCAATCGACATGTTTGATATATCGTTGGAAAGGCCTTGCAGAGTGTGTCCAGAAAATGTATTCAAGCTTCATAAGCGATTAACCGGATTCTTAAAAATTAGGCTAAAGTGTTGCGAAACAAAAAACGTCTTTTTGCTTTTGCCGGTTTAAGGGGGCATGTGGGAACACCCAACATATTTAGTGTTATTCTATAGGCCAATACCTTTCAAACAATACCTTACATATTAAGTTCCGGCCACTAGTTGGAAAGATATAGAGGTAAATGTGTTTTGGTTCGTGTCTCCACTACGAGATGCCTTGGTATGTATGTGGCGTCTGTACGTACCATCATTTAATTTTTTTCAAACTTTCATTAATTAAAGTACAAAAAAACTAAAAAGGATTTGCTCCAGGATGTTTTGATTCGTATGCCTTTGTGGGCGTGGCTGCTGCCTGAAATTCGAAAAAATGCAATTTTTTAAACTACCACTGAGGCCGCACTACTCAGTCCATGTCATTGACGTGGATATAAGTAGAAGGGCCTTCAAACAAGCTATCTAACGCTATCTTTTGTGTTTATGAAATATAAATATGTTATAACGTTATCGCCTGAAAACTAAAAATCGGGCGGCTGAAGATATAGATTTCGAGAATTTTCTCAAAAACTGGTTAGTCGATTTTATTCTAAGTTTCCCCAAGTCTAGCCGAAAACCTTAGCTTTCATCTGGTATATAGCTTATATCTGGGAAAACTCTTGTTGTGGAGATATTTGGATTCAAATTGAGAAAATGTCGCTCCAAAAAGAGTCAAATGGTTAAAAATTAACATACTCGTATAATTTCGTTACTTTCAGATATAAAAATAACATACCCAGTTCCCCGAAAAAAATGCCCATTCCCCGATTGCCACTTAAACCGAAATTCCCAGCAAATCGGGGAATTTCCCGCGAGTTGACAAGTTGAAGGATGCAGCTGTGCTAATCATTTCGTACATATCTTGGAAACCACAATTTGTGTGTATTTTAGAGTTTTTTTCAGTCACATGCCGAAATTGTAACATTTTTCCCCATTTTAATTACAGTTATGTACACAGCATTTAACTATGGTAAATGGTTTTATCACCCGCACCTACCTAGGAAGACGCGTACAATATTACCTACAGTTGTACATAAATATGTATGTATGAATGCATTTAGTTCAACCAATTGCGACTATTAATAAATAGTATAAATTGCCACACGGTCAAAAATTTGGGTTTAGTTTTCAAACCGCGCTGAGACTACTGCCTTTTTAATTTTTTATAGTCTACTTTTTAAACCAGTCAATAGTTTTAAGCAATTTTTAATATGTTCTGGTTTAAATTTTAGTCGAAAAAGTTCGTGGTTTAAAACTCAAACCAAAATGTTTTAATTCTAGTTTCTAGGTTTCATATATAGAAAATTTGGTTTAAAATCTAAACCGAAAATGTTTGCACACAGCGAAATGTGGTGTTGATTCAAACTCAACATATGAAAGCACATTTACATGCGTGGCTGTAGCTGAATGTGCAAAGCTGCTTGATACAATTGATTGCTACCAAGGCTGTCCGGGTTCAATCCCCATCAGACGGAGCATGAAATTTAAGATCTTTTTTTTATTCTTAATTATGAAAATATTTGGGTTTAAAATTTAAACCGAACTGTTTAAATTCTAAACCCAACAAAGGTGCTCTCTTTTTTTAGTCTTGGAAGGTTTGTATTTGAAACTGAATTTAGTTTGGTCATACAGTATATTTTGCTTTGCTGCCTCTATGCTTAAGTGCACATACCTACCCCAAAATGAGCATCAAAAGCATTATTTTTAACATTTATAAGGAAACTGCTCCGATAGATGCATTCAACATACCTGCACATTGGCATACCTGCCTTAAAAATTGTGCGACTAGTATCAATTATCAATGAAAGTATTACGTTTACCTGCACTGGCCCTACAATTACCTAATTTTACAACCTTTTATTTATTTTCTCATCTCGCAGAACAACGAAAATGGCTATCAATTTATGTAGTTGTATAGATAATTAGATAACATTCGGTAAAAATTTCGCTTGCAGTAATTTCTACATGGTAAGTGCTCCGCCAATATTTGGTTTCATAGGGATTCGGATACCTTCCTCATTGAAGTAGTAAAGAAAATTCTCTTAAGTGCCTTTTTCGGTTACGTGCACAAGTTTTTCGTGCAAAGAAGGATGTGCAGCTAAGCAAAATATACTGTATATGTATGTGGTTCAAAAAGTTTAAAATTAAAACCGAACTTTTAACCGTGCACTGAGCAAAACTACTTGAGAAAAAAGCATTAGTTTAATAGCACGAGTTGAACACCGTACAAGTGTTAGAAGGAAAACTTCTTAAAAAAA
>NW_016158888.1:41251-48220 GCF_001687245.7 Rhagoletis zephyria | reverse complement strand
GTAATATTTTTAGCAATTTAGTTGAGAAAAATAAAACATTTAGATTATTGTTTGTATTTTGGTCGATTTTAAATTTTCTACCCCAAAATAATTAATATCAAATAAAACACCTCCTTGAGGTAAAATTTTCGAGTGACGAAAGCTGAACTAGAAACACAAAATTTATGATATCAATTTTGTGACGAAAATTATATGCATTTTTTAACTGCCTTTGAAACGTACGGAAATCTTTTTTTTTCATTTATTCGGAACGTTGCAAAATTGCGTCTACTGCTAGAAACACAAAATAAAAAATAGAACTTTTGCAACGATTCGTATGAATAAAAAAGATTTTCCGTACGTTTCAAAGGCAGTTAAAAAATGTGTATAATTTTCGTCACAAAATTGATATCATAAATTTTGTGTATCTAGTTCAGCTTTCGTCACTCGAAAATTTTACCCCAAGGAGGTGTTTTATTTGATAGAATTACTTTTAAGGTATTTTCAAATCAAGATTTTTTGCGATCGAAAAGATTTTTTAAGCTTTAAGACATGTGTGCGCCCCACACCCGGTAGAAATCTTACCCAAAATAAACTGCGAGACAATCAGACGAATACAGTTGTTTATTGTATCCAAAGTTGGTACCAAGTTGATAAGTTTTTATCATTTCTCATAAATTTCTTTTAATTTTAATTTTTTCGTATACAGAGGATATGATCATCCTTTTTTGCTTTATTCCATATACGAAAAATTATATGTTTCAATGGACATATGGCTTTGAATACATAATTTAGATTTAGGTAATATTTTTAGCAATTTAGTTGAGAAAAATAAAACATTTAGATTATTGTTTGTATTTTGGTCGATTTTAAATTTTCTACCCCAAAATAATTAATATCAAATAAAACACCTCCTTGAGGTAAAATTTTCGAGTGACGAAAGCTGAACTAGAAACACAAAATTTATGATATCAATTTTGTGACGAAAATTATATGCATTTTTTAACTGCCTTTGAAACGTACGGAAATCTTTTTTTTTCATTTATTCGGAACGTTGCAAAATTGCGTCTACTGCTAGAAACACAAAATAAAAAATAGAACTTTTGCAACGATTCGTATGAATAAAAAAGATTTTCCGTACGTTTCAAAGGCAGTTAAAAAATGCGTATAATTTTCGTCACAAAATTGATATCATAAATTTTGTGTATCTAGTTCAGCTTTCGTCACTCGAAAATTTTACCCCAAGGAGGTGTTTTATTTGATAGAATTACTTTTAAGGTATTTTCAAATCAAGATTTTTTGCGATCGAAAAGATTTTTTAAGCTTTAAAATCTTATTTTGAAGATTTTTTTGGAAAAAATTAAGATTTTTAGGGGACTTTCTCTGGCAACACTGATTCCACATTCTAAATAACATAAGACACGAATGCACAAAAAGCTAAGCGAATTTTTGTGGAACAGGAAAAGGTATGAGGTGCTGTTTGCATGAATTATTGTGACTTGTGATAGTTTTGACTGATAAACTCGTTTCATACGTAGACAGGTTCTAAAATTAGTTTTTGTTTCGCACAGTGGTTCGGCTCCATACATTTTTTGGAAAAAAAAGAGTGGTCCTAGGTCATTGAAATTTTGCACACAGGTTATATGTGAGATAGTTCCATAAATTCCATAAATAGTTGAAATCGCTCAACCCCTTAGGGTACCTCCCTTAGACCTATAAAAAACATTTAAATACAAATTTTAATTTCAGCTCAAAAAAGGAAAATATCTTCACGAAACTTGGCGCATAAGTTACCCTTATGAAGGGCATTGACGGTACCAAAAATAGTTGAAATCGGCCACTTCCTAGGGGTACCTCCCTTGGACCTATAGTAAAAATTTTTATATACAAATTTTAATTTCAAGTAAAAAA
The DNA here is from genome assembly GCF_001687245.7 of Rhagoletis zephyria. Classification (NCBI taxonomy): domain Eukaryota; kingdom Metazoa; phylum Arthropoda; class Insecta; order Diptera; family Tephritidae; genus Rhagoletis; species Rhagoletis zephyria. The sequence goes on along the minus strand of NW_016158888.1, from coordinate 46,330 downwards.
AAAATAATATATCTTCGCGAAACTTGTCAAATAAGTTACTCTCATGAAAGATATACACAATGCCAAAAAAGGGCGTGGTTGTTTGCCAATAACTTCTCATACACCTTTCACACACAAATAAAGATATATTTTTGTAATTAAAATGGAGCCATTGTCAAAATTTGATTTTCCTAATATTTATATTTACAATAAAATCGAAAATATAACTATATATGGAAAGAAAAAATGTAACAAAAATTTGTAATTATTTAGCATATCTTGACAACAAGATCCAATTCCATAGACTTTTTGTTGGGTTGACGTCTTATGGACGTTATATAAGGATCAGAACTTGCCAGCAATCGATTAATAAGATCTGTATTGGTAGAAATTCTATCAGTTTTCCTAGAAAACATAAGCCTGTACTTTCTGTAATCCATATTTCGTGCTTCTTCAGCTTCCTCTGAAAGCATTCCAATAGGTAGTATTGCAGCATCAATTATTTGTTTTCCATGCAAAAGAATTTTGTGAACAGTGACGGACATATAATACGAACTATAAATCTTTATACCGCTATAGCAGCAGCCTTGTATCGTTTAGCACGCTCACCGCAATCACTAAACTCCTTACTCTTTCTTCCTCTCTTCTCACAAGTAGATTGGCTGCTACATGGAAAATCTACCACAAATATATCTAAAAATGGAAAACTCTGTTAGATTTGACCAGTGTGTTGTGGCATTTCAAAACATACTTTTAAGCCAAAGTTCGTATTAAAAAAAACCGAAATAGCTCTCTTCGAATCGTCCCATCGCTTTTGAAATTGACCCACAAATCGCTTCGATATATTTCGTTTCACTACGGCAATATCATAAGCTGTTAGCGCCTCGGTATTTATCTCGATAAACTGCGTTAACGAATTCACATTTCGATCACAGTTTATAAATTCCTCACTTAATTCTTTATAAGAAACTGAAAATGCACTCATCGCTTAACCCTAGAACACTAACGCTCGCCTGTGAGGCGGAACGAATTCGGTTTTCTCGCGATATTTCAGGAACGCTTTTTAACACCCTTTTATTAGCTTCACTAAATAAATGATGTAACGCTATCTTCCACTGCTTGGCGACGGGACTGATATTAATTGCAAAGATGAATTTGGCAATACGACACTTCTTTTAGCAGTAGAAAATAATCATTTCGGTGCTGTACGAGCATTATTCAATCGCGGAACCGATTGTGAAAAATAGTTAAAATGTTCTACCACTGAGTCTCGCTGGTTATATTGGCAAAATTTAAATCTTTGAATATCTTCTAAATCGGGGTGCCACTGTTAATATAACTTGTACTATTAATGACTTAGAAGATTACTCGTTGCTGCACCTCGCTGTCGTTAGTAATAGTAATCACGGAAAAAGGATGATCGAGTATCTTCTAAAAAAATATAGTTTAAATAAACTAAACAACACGCTTTTAAAGCATATCAAACTAAAAAGTAAAAAACTTTTTTATTCCAAAACGTTTTTTTTCCGTTTATGCAAACTCCGCGCATGCATAAGAGTATGTACCTATGTATATGTATCCACATATATATATATATGTATGTACATATATGTGTATGGATGAACTCATTTGTTGCAAGTTGTTTTGATATTGGTAGCATGGTTTTAGGCACACGACCAAATCTTAAGAGCATGTCTACCCACGAACGTGTACGTAGCGTAGCGTAAAGTACGGAGAAGTTGATACTAAAACAGTACTAAAAAAATTTTTTCTTAGCTAAATTCGATTCTCTACAAAAAAGGTCCATATACCAAATTATGTAGGACTAATACTTTCGAAAATTATTGAAATTTTGTTAAAAAATCTAATAATTAATTAATTTATTAATTTTAATTTCTTGAGGATATTGAACTTTGATGGACTTGGGTGAGCCTAGGATATTGACCAACAAATTCCAAATTTCACGGCCCATGGTAATATATAGTATTGTACTATTTTTTCGGTCGGCGTACTATATACTGTTATAAAAATATTTAGCACGCAAAAATACTATATTTCTTTAATTATAAATATAAATATATTTCAGTAATTTGCACGGAAAAATGTGCATTAAAATGGATGACCTTTATACTGAAATAGCAATATTAAATGAAATATTCTTTAAAGAAAAAGGTCATTGTGAGTTCATAATCGAAAAAGGTTATAATCAAAAAAGGAAACATAACTGAGAAAGAATTAACTAATTTAATTAAAATTATTTCATTTCTACTCTCTATTCCAACAACTTTGGCTTAGGCATAAAACGATACCATGGAAGTATCGATACATGTGATTGGAAGTAGCATCGAAAGAAAGTATCGATACCTACTTATATCGTTATTTGTACATACATATATAAGAATTGTTTATAAAAAAAACGCTATCACATATCTTTGAATTTTTGTCAAAATAACTTATGTAACGATCATTTTTGATTTTAGAAGAATGGTACTTAATCTTTTTAAGAAAAACTTTAAGTTTTAAAACATATTTTACTAGGATGGCCTCCAAAAAAAACAAGAAAAAGGTGCAAAGTCCGACGAGTTGTTTTGTAGAAACCCCACAGCACTTTGTTAACAGAATTTGCTTCTTCTTTCTGTACGTATTTTATTTGTTATACATAATTATTTATTTTGTACAAAGAGAAAGCGATTGCGCTAAAAACAGTTATGTTATAATTTATTTCATCCAAATTAACTAATTAATAAAAGTTATCTGTATTATACCATGTATATGGTATATTTCTGAAAGAAGTAATAATCTTGATAATTTTTGGAGGACAAAGCTATAGTGTAGTGCAGGCATTCATATAGCTAGTTTAGAGTGAAGAGTTGTAAAGTCCATTTGTAGAAATTTTACAGAAGAGAAAAACAACCTTTTAAAACATTTCCTTCAAGAATTTGGCAAAAGGTTCCGTTGCAAATTAAAATATATAGAATTTTTTGTGAGCTTATCAAATATTCCGTGCCTCTTTTGGACTTAGTAAGCTTCCCTTAAATGGAATATAAACGAGAAGAAATAAAACAAGCACGTTAGTTAATCCTTTTGGAGACGTTGCGTTTGTAATTTACCTTGCTTCCTATAGCCAAATATGAGTTTTCACAAAAAGTGGACTTAGATTAGATGAAAATGGGTCTTTCTTTGGAGGACTTTTTTGTTTTCCATGCAAAAGAATTTTGTGTACAGTGACGGACATATAATACGAACTATAAATATATATACCGCTATAGCAGCAGCCTTGTATCGTTTAGCACGCTCACCGCAATCACTAAACTCCTTACTCTTTCTTCCTCTCTTCTCACAAAAAGATTGGCTGCTACATGGAAAATCTACCACAAATATATCTAAAAATGGAAAACTCTGTGAGATTTGACCAGTGTGTTGTGGCATTTCAAAACATACTTTTAAGCCAAAGTTCGTATTAAAAAAAACCGAAATATCTCTCTTCGAATCGTCCCATCGCTTTTGGAATTGACCCACATATCGCTTCGATATATTTCGTTTCACTACGGCAATATCATAAGCTGTTAGCGCCTCGGTATTTAGCTCGATAAACTGCGTTAATGAATTCACATTTCGATCACAGTTTATAAATTCCTCACTTAATTCTTTATAAGAAACTGAAAATGAACTCATTGTTTAACCCTAGAACACTAACGTTCGCCTGTGAGGCGGAACGAATTCGGTTTTCTCGCGATATTTCAGGAACGCTTTTTAACACTCTTTTATTAGCTTCACCAAATAAATGAAGTAACGCTATCTTCCACTGCTTGGCCGCGGTACTGATATTAATTGCAAAGATGAATTTGGCAATACGACACTTCTTTTAGCATTCATTTCGATGCTGTACGAGCATTATTCAATCGCGGAACCGATTGTGAAAAATAATTAAAATGTTACACCACTGAGTCTCGCTGGTTATATTGGCAAAATAGAAATCTTTGAATATCTTCTAAATCGGGGTGCCACTGTTAATATAACTTGTACTATTAATGACTTAGAAGATTACTCGTTGCTGCACCTCGCTGTCGTTACCCTGCAGTGAAATCCCAAACTAGTCAGGAAAAATAGTAGTTTACAACTAGAATTCCCTGACAGAAACCGAACTAGTTCGAAAATGACCAGACTTGTACCAAGTACAAAACTATTTATTCATGCCCTGTTTTATTTGACTTCGACAGTTTAATACGATAAAGTACACAAAATATTATAACTTTTATTTGGGTATATTGTAAACCATTAAATTGAGTACGTATTCGATTATACCAGGCCTGTTAAATAATGATTAATAATGACTATTAATTAAAGCATGTTTTTTTGATAACCGTTTAGTTGATTAAATACCGATTAATTGTTACTCTTAAAAATTTTTTAAAAGAATAAACTGAAATCTGCAAAGTTAATGAATTTAATTTATTTTAATACTATATAAAATATTTTAATTTATTTTATTACTGAAGTATTAACTGACGTATTAATTTTATTTTTAACTAAAATTTTTTCCTTTGCAGATTCAATATTATTAAAAAATATAAATATATAGTATTTATTGTTCCTGAAACCTTTTACTTTGAATTACCTTCAGTAGTTACTAAAATATCGCAGTTTTCGTATTTCTTAAAATTACCGTTATATGGGAGGTAGGCGTGGTTATTATCCGATTTCGCCCATTTTCAATACCGTCCGTCCCACGCCCAAAAGAAGTTCACGTACCAAGTTTTGTTAAGATATCTCATTTTTTACTCGAGTTATCGTGTGCACAGACGGACGGACGGACGGACGGACGGACAGACAGTCACCGCTTAATCGATTTCTCTTTTCATTCTGATCATTTATGTATACATTTGTCTATATCTAATATATATCTAATAACAAAAACAAATAACTTAAGGACGAGCACACCTAAAAGTTAAGCATTCTAAAAATAGTATTATTAGCACAAACCAACAAAACCAACAACCACATGATCAAGTGAATTGCAGCGGAATAGCTGCGCTTGATTGTGTTGGCATAACAAAAATGAAAATAGTGGAAATAAGCAAACGATAATTTACAAGGCGT
>NW_016158888.1:28754-34669 GCF_001687245.7 Rhagoletis zephyria | reverse complement strand
CTTAGCACGGTGCATAGGCAACTGGCTGAGTCAGTGGGATCGTCGGTTCGAATCCTACTGAAAGAAGTCTGATGAGGAAATGTGGTGATTTCCGAAATAGCTATCACTTCTACCATTTTTTCAAATTATTGTTGCTTTTCCACAATAAAGTTTCATTTAAAAAATGGCCTCGAGCTCATTATAAAATTGTTGAATATAATTGTTAAAAAAGGCCAAAAAAATAACAAAAACAAATCACAGAAATGAAATAACATTAAAACCCAACCAAATGTTTTAATAAGTTGCGCCCAACGTGGGGCCACAGTGCAGTTCTTGTGTAATCCTTATAAAGGACAAATCCTGTTCGTGGCCGTGGTTCGAATCCACTCGACAATTGTGGGAAAGTTAACCATTGTATAAACAGTGAGCCGCGAGCAATTTATTACGCAACAAAACATTTTAATTACAAACACTGTGAACATTTGTAAAGTTTTTTAACAATTTGAAAAGATATAGTTTAAAAATTAAAACACCGCACAACCACATATTTAGTGACATAGCTTATCGGGATATGGAAATTTTCATGTGAGTAGAGTGATTTAGCAGCTAACTTTGTTTAAAAAGTTTTACTATCCTTTTTGACAATTCTTAAATAATAAATAAATTTTGTAAAGGTGGGTAACGGTTAGAAAGGGAAATCTCTGTATCCACTTAACACTTAACTGACTTAGAAAAAATTAAATATGGACGCACAAACTCTGGAAGCTCTTCTTAATACTGCCACTCGTACTGCGACCGAACATTCCCGGAGGGAATTTCAGTCTCGGGTTGACGAACTGACAAACAGGTTAGCAAGGATCGAATCACCAGTTCGTGTTACCCAATACGAACCGGTGACTATTCAACCCGGAATACCATGTGACGAATCCTTGGACCTTGTGAAAACCTTGCCGGAAATCAAAGGCGACGCGACCCGTTATGTGTATTGGAGACAAGCAGCTCATACTGCTTATAGAGTGTTCGAAGCGTATCACGGTAGCTCAAGACACTACCAAGCGGTAGGCATAATCCGAAATAAAGTAGTAGGAGCCGCAGATAGTGTTTTATCCTCTTTCAATAGAGTCTTAAATTTTCACGCTATCATTTCTTGACTAAACTTTGCCTATGCTTAATCAGCCTGTATCAACAGCCTTTATCAACAGGCCTGAATAAAGAAAAAGCTGAAAAAACAGCATGGAAGTGATCAGCTGCCAATACAAAAGGTACAGCGTATCAACAATATCACCCAAGACCAATACGAACCGGAAGGTGAATACTGGAGTGATATCGGGTATGATGACTATTATCATGGCACGGAACCTAAGAGTGCTGAATATGACCTGGACGGACCGAAAGACGACGTTAATTTTCTAGGACTAAGTCCCTCTTGCCCTATGTCGAAAGGACACTTGGGGGAAGATGAATAAGATTTTTAATAGACACCGGTGCTGCAAGGAGCTATGTAAAACACCTTAATGCTCTAAAGGGAATAAAACCTGTGAATAACCCTTTCACTGTCAAATCCATCCACGGTACCGATATAATAACAAAAAATGTACAATAAATATATTAAATAAGAATGTTGAATTCTTTGTCCTACCCAGTTTGAAGACCTTTGATGGCATTATAGGATTCGACTTATTAAAAGAGATAAATGGTAGTATTGACCTAAAGAGTGGTACGTTGAGATATGATGGTGGAAAGGAAAAACTCTTGTACTACTACTGCTCGGACGTTAACAAATTAGTAGAAACTAAATCGGAAACAAGCAAGGACCATATTGATATCTCTACATTGCTAAAGCATCATGCTAAAGTTTTCGCTGATCCAGATGAAGCGCTGCCCTACAATACCAGCATTGTAGGTACGATAAGGACCGTGGACGATTTACCCGTCTAACCGAAAAGTTACCCGTACCCCATTGCTTCTGCGGAATTTGTCAATAAGGAGATATCAGATCTGTTGCGTGACGGAATCATTAGACCATCCCGTTCCCCTTATAACAATCCAATTTGGGTTGTAGATAAGAAAGGTTTAGACGAAAAAGGCAGCAAAAGATCATGACTCGTAATTAACTTTAGGAAGCTAAACACCAAGGCAATAAGTGATAAATACCCAATACCGGACACTTCAGCGATTTTAGCAAACATGGGAAGTGCAACATTTTCCTCCACAATAGACCTCAAATCAGGATTTCACCAAATCAAACTCGCAGAAAAGGATAGAGAGAAAACGGCTTTCTCGGTCAACAACGGAAAGTACGAGTTTTGTAGGCTCCCCTTTGGTCTAAAAAATGCTCCTAGCATTTTCCAGAGAGCCATTGATGATGTCCTTAGGGATGAAATTGGGAAAACGTGTCATGTTTACATAGACGATGTTATCATTTTCTCCAAAACTGCCGAACAACACAGTAAGGACATTGATCAAATCCTGACAAAACTTTTCGATGCCAATATGCGCGTTTCCCCTGAGAAATCCAAGCTCTTTCAGGAAAGTGTTGAACTTCTAGGCTTTACCGTATCAAAAGAGGGAATCAAAACATGCCTCGACAAAGTCAAAGACATTTTAAAATTTTCGATTCCAAAATCGTTACGAGCTTTGCGTTCATTCCTAGGATTAGCAGGATATTATCGACGGTTTATAAAGGACGATTGCAAAACCTCTAACGAAGTAACTAAGGGGGGGAAAACGGAAATATAGGCGCTAATCAGTCAAAGAAAATTCAAATTACTCTTGATGAAGAAGCACTTAACGCGATTAATAAGATTAAAAAAATTCTTGCATCAGAAGACGTATTGCTTCTTTATCCTGATTACAAACAAACATTTGATCTAACTACAGATGCCTCTTCTTATGCCATAGGCGCCGTTCTGTCACAGAATGGAAAACCTATCACAATGATTTCCAGGACCCTCTCCTAAATCAAAGAAAACTACGCTACCAACGAGAGAGAACTGCTGGCAATAGTATGGGCTCTACAAAAGCTTCGTAACTATTTGTATGGCGTAAAGAATTTGAATATTTACACCGACCATCAACCACTCACATTCGCTTTATCCGATAAAAATCCGAACGCGAAAATGAAAAGATGGCGTGCCTTTGTTGAGGAATTTTCACCGCAGTTTCTTTACAAGCCTGGTAGGGAAAACTTCGTCGCGGACGCACTCTCCCGACAACATATAAATGCATTAGACCATGACATGGACCCGGGAAGCATGGCTTCGAATAGCGAAGAGTCGCTGTCTCAAGCAATTTCCACTGTAAAGAACCCCGTAAATAGTTTTCGGAATCAAATAGTCCTTGAAGAAGGAAATCACGCAGCACTTAGCTCGAAAATTATATTTAAATCCCAAACGAATATCCCAAACCGAATATCGTTCAATAGTGTAGGAGAACTGATGAAAACTATAAAACAATGTGTCTACCCAAATGTTGTCAGCGGCTTGCAATGTGAATTGCCCATCCTGGCAAAGATTCAAGATAAACTGCTCACGGCATATCCGGCCGCCAAATTCCGTCATACCACCAAACAGGTAATAGACGTCTTCAACAAAGATGACCAGCGCAAGATTCTTCAAACCGAACATAACCGAGCTCATCAGTCACTCCGTGAAAACCAGCAACAGGTCCTTGAAAGTTATTATTTCCCTGAAATACGGAAAATTATAATAAAAATAATTTCTAATTGCAAGATATGTCACGAGGCCAAATACCAACGCCATCCCCCAAACCCAGAAATAGGATCGACTCCTTTACCTGAATATCCGGGAGAAATCCTTCATGTCGACATTTACTCCACCGATAATACACATTTCCTAACATCAATAGACAAGTTCTCAAAGTTTGCAATAGTATTTCCAATCAAATCTAGAGCCATAGTTGATGTTAAAGAATCCATATACGAACTTCTCAATTTTTACAGAAATACTAAGGTGTTGGTCTGTGACAATGAGAGATCGTTGAATTTGGAAACCATTAAATCAATACTTAAAAATCACTTTGGCGTCGAAATCTACATCACCCCACCCGCCCATAGTACAACTAACAGACAAGTGGAAAGATTCCACAGTACCCTTACGTAAATTGCCCGTTGTCAGAAGCTTGAGACTGGTATCTCTGACACAATTGAGCTCATTTTGCTAGCCACAGCTAAGTACAACAGCGCAATTCATTCAGTAACGAATAAAAAGCCAATAGACGTAATATATTCAACACCGGACGAATTAATAAGGGAAAGAAAGACTAAACTTACACGTATTCAGCAGAAAGATTTACAAAGACATAATGAAAATAGACAAACACGACATTATAATCCAGGGGATAAAGTTTATGTGAAGGGTAATAAAAGAATAGGAAACAAGTTTTCAAAACTTTACACCGAAAAAGTAATCCAAAAGGATCTTGGTACATTTGTTATAATTGATGAACGAAAAGTGCACAAAAATAATTTAAGACACTGACCGCTCTCTCCTTTGTCGCCCTTAGGATCATTTTGCTCTCGTTAAGCTTTCAAGCCAACGCAGGAATACTCGATTATACCAACTCTTACTACATCCCAATTACATCCGGAGCTGTAGCTGTTTGTGAGCAGCATGGCCCTTTACTTCACCAAACTAATTTGTCAGCATTCGAAGCAATAGCTGAGGAGACAGACAAACTACTGATCCAATTCCCACAATCACATATTAAACGACTACTGGAGAATGACGCTAATGAAATATTACAACTATTGAACGCGATAAAAATACACCATCGGGACGCTTGAAGTATTAACATTCTGGGGACTGCCTTGAAATACATAACAGGGACTCCAGACTCGAACGACTTTCAAATGCTCGAGACCAGAACCAATGCCCTATTAGACACAACCGAACAACAAATAGCGGTAAATTCAGCTACACAAAAGAAAATATACGAATTGACACTGACAGTAAATAAATTATTATAAAATGCAAAAAGCACTCAAATAGATACGGGATATCTCTTTTCTCTAGCCTCCAGCAGAAATAGAGCAGTTATAATGGAATTGGAAACCATTTTAACGTCAGTCACTCTGGGCAGGTTAAATATTGTCAACCCTATCCTGCTAAATGGTATGGAGATCAATGGTTTGTTAGCTGCTGAACACTCTGCAAATATTAGCATAAGTGATTTATTGTCCATTTCTAAAATTAAGATATTTCAAGATACGAATTGCATTTACTTTGTTATTAAATTTCCAAAAGTAGACAGATTTTGTAATAATGTAAAGTTGCTGCCAGTGATCCATGACGGAAAAATGATCGCTCTAGAAACAGACATTATTGCTGAATCTAATGGTAAATACTTTTGTCAGCCTCTGAAGGAAAGCCCCTGTACGCTACAACTACTTAACCATTACTCTGCAAAATGTAAGTCAAAATCCGCCGATAATATTCCCGCTATTGAGGAAGTTGATAATGGCATACTGGCAGGGGCGAACGCAGGTAGGAGTTTTGGGGGTTCAAATGCCTGCGGAAAATTTTAAGAAATTTCTCTCTTTGTCTTTAGTTAATTAGGTAAACAAAAGCATTACTGTTTTTATTTCCGTAAAAGTTTGTACGAATTTTCAACTATTCGCAAAAATCCGCAAATAAAAAACAAGTAAGAAAGTCTAAGTTCGGGAGGAGCCGAACATTAAATCCCCGCCGCAAGTATTAAATATATGTTTTCCACCTTTCCGAAAGCTACCGCTACATGATAAGCCGGGGTGTATACATTTTAAGTAAATTAGCAACCTTAAATTTCGAAATATTGAAATTTCAAGCATATCTGAAATTTACCGTTATATGAAAAGCGGCCTCAATTTTAGTCCGATTTCAACAATTTTCAACGGTTTGCTTTTATGTGGCAAGCACAATAACCATACCGAGCTTGGT
>NW_016158888.1:13060-27823 GCF_001687245.7 Rhagoletis zephyria | reverse complement strand
TATAGATAACAAGCTAAGCTCACAAAAAATTTCAATCGATCTGAAGAATGATGGGTTTTTTGGGCATGAGCTCTCCGTCTAGATACTCTGGTAAAACCACTTTATATACATACATACTTTACATAATCGCTAAAAGTACTACATATATACTATATGCACATTTTGGTTTGCGTTTTAAGGTTTTCGAAGCTTTCGAAAGGGGAGAAGTAATTGGAATTAATTTACATATCTATTTGGGAGAAAAAGTGTATTTTCAATGTCGCTGAATCATCAGAGCAAAAAGTGCTACGTACCGAATGCATTCTGTAAAAATAACGAACTATTTTAAATTGAAAACTTTGGCCCCTCCGGCTGCCGAATTTTCACAAACAGCCGAAAATTCATCTGACGAGTGTCAAGTACGGAAAAAATGAATACGCTCCGGCGCTGGGAAACTTGGTGCAGCTGATTCCAGACTAAGAGTTCATTTCCACCACGCCTTAACTGCAGTTAATGCCTACGGCAAAAGGAAATTAAAACAGCTCTTGGTGAAAGTGGGCTATAAGTTACCCGAGTCCCACAGTTCTCAGGACGTAATGATGAGATAGTGAAAATCTTATTGGAATTTTACTAGCATGTATAAATATTAACGTTTAGGCGTAGTTTGATCAAGGCCCAAAAATGGTCGCTTCCCTAAGTTTAAAAAATCAACACCCTCATTGTTTTCAATATGCCGGTAATTTCACAACCCTCTGCGTCACGAAAATCAAGTTTTAAGTTCTCTGCGACCGAATTTATATATCCACGTCCTTGCAGTTTCCGCTTAATGATGCGTCAAATTTTGGTCACTGTAAACTAAGCGATAACGAGAATTATGAGCTCCTTGAATGTCCGTGGGCACCGGATGCTGCTTTTACATTTCCGCCTTCGACTAAACGTAATTTGACATTTCAATGATCATGTGTTAAAATGTGTCAAAGATAATTTTCTACATTTAAATTCAAATGCCATGCTAATATTTAAATTAATATTAGCGGTATTCATATAAACCGATAGCTTTATCAAGCAGATATTCTTATAAATTAAAGAGCTCTGTTACATGAACGCCCCATACTTTCTTTTTGTATACACTTGCGACAGAGTTACATTGTCTTCAGGTTATCAAGATTATTCAGTGATATCGTTGTAGAAATTTATTTGAAATGTGTAAACGAGTTTCCATACAAATTTTGACAGTTGATTTCCAAAGTTTACACAATTATAATTTTATACGCTTTATAAGGTTTGATGAATACCCTTATTATGTTTCTTTACAGGCATTTTTTCAATGTACCTACGGAGCATAGTCCAACACCCATAGTTGCCAACTTGGTGCTTTAAACACTAGATTTAGTGCTTTTTGAAAATTAAAACGCCAAATAAATTTATTTAGTGCCTAGTGCCTTTTTTAGTGCTTTTTTTCTGAGCTAAAATTACTTCGAGATAGTTAAAACCTAATTTGGAATATTTAAGGCTGTGGCAGCATTGAATTTACAAGAATCTACAAATTTAAATGGACTAAATGGACTGAAGTTGCAAACCCACCTTGTTAAATTCTATTCGCGTTGAAAATGCTAGTACGCAAGTAAGTTAAGTATTTGTTTTTTTCTTTTCTAATTATTTGTACAAATTTTTTTTTTTTTTACCACCTGAGCACCTGAGCACCTGAGCACCTGACACATCGTTTCTTGGTGCTGCATCCAAATCTGGCCTCACAATTGCTCTAGCACTAGAATTTTAAGATATCCTAACCTCAAAGTGCCAAAAACACGGTTTTTAGCGATATTTGTGGTTATATAATGAAAACATCAAATTATTTGCTCATTTCTAATTAGGGCATCATTTTCGTTTGATGCGATTCGATTTTTCTTTCTCGAGATATACCAGTTTTAATGTGCAGTACTTCGGTAATATGTTATGAAAAAGCATCCCTTGATTCAAAAGTTCCAAGTTTTTGGTGCTTTTTGAAAATCAAAAGATGGCAACACTGCCAACTCCATTCCTAGACGCTCCTGATGTTTGTAATCAATCACTGTACCTAAAGGTATACCGATTCTTGCAGATAGGGCCAACACTTCCTGTGACACTTATTTCCAGTGAACGCTCCTTCTTAAGCTAGAATCATATTTACGAAGTAAAACTGGGGAACAAAGATTAGATGGTTAAGCTTTACTTAGCATCCACAGAAATATAGAAGTTGCGAATAAAGAAATACTGATTACAATATTTTCTTTTAAGTCGAAGCAGTAGAGAAATGATATTTCACATTTTTCATGCATACATATGTAATAACTCGAATTTTTGAAAAAAATATAGACATTTTGTACCACCGAAACGCATATTTGGTGCAACTGATTAAATGAAAAAAAAAATTATAATAATTTTAAAACCCCTCCCGAAAAAAATGTCTGCGTTCGCCCCTGCATACTGGTAATCAACGATCAACCAGCATCTATACAAACCCAGAACTTGACGAAACTAACGAAGGGAACTTTCCTTGTAACATTTGATGGAGAGATTACGGTAAACACTACGACTTACGTCAACTGGGCTAAAATTATTCGATCGCATCCCGACGCTGCACGTGCGCAATATGTAAATTTCACCGAACACATTGATGTACTATCGCTACCATACTTACAGAAAGTNATATGTTATGAAAAAGCATCCCTTGATTCAAAAGTTCCAAGTTTTTGGTGCTTTTTGAAAATCAAAAGATGGCAACACTGCCAACTCCATTCCTAGACGCTCCTGATGTTTGTAATCAATCACTGTACCTAAAGGTATACCGATTCTTGCAGATAGGGCCAACACTTCCTGTGACACTTATTTCCAGTGAACGCTCCTTCTTAAGCTAGAATCATATTTACGAAGTAAAACTGGGGAACAAAGATTAGATGGTTAAGCTTTACTTAGCATCCACAGAAATATAGAAGTTGCGAATAAAGAAATACTGATTACAATATTTTCTTTTAAGTCGAAGCAGTAGAGAAATGATATTTCACATTTTTCATGCATACATATGTAATAACTCGAATTTATTGAAAAAAATATAGACATTTTGTACCACCGAAACGCATATTTGGTGCAACTGATTAAATGAAAAAAAAAATTATAATAATTTTAAAACCCCTCCCGAAAAAAATGTCTGCGTTCGCCCCTGCATACTGGTAATCAACGATCAACCAGCATCTATACAAACCCAGAACTTGACGAAACTAACGAAGGGAACTTTCCTTGTAACATTTGATGGAGAGATTACGGTAAACACTACGACTTACGTCAACTGGGCTAAAATTATTCGATCGCATCCCGACGCTGCACGTGCGCAATATGTAAATTTCACCGAACACATTGATGTACTATCGCTACCATACTTACAGAAAGTAAATATGAGGAACCTTAAGCACGTATCGAGGCTGCATGATCTCGTTAACGCCCGTTCATTACAATCAGGGGGCGCACTTCTCTTACTCCTATTTGCCATCTCTGTAATTGGAGCAATCTTAATGAAACGAAGGCGAACTAGCATGGTGATATTGAATAAAGTCATCAAAGAAGCCGAGGACGCCTTCATTTCAAGAGGGGGGACACGGCAAAACATGTGCAGCAACTGGTAGGTGGTAAGAAAGCGTCAGGTATTTAGGCGTAGTCGCCGCAATATTTTAGTTAGCAAATTCAGTTGTAATAACTCGACCGATACAAACGGCTGCTCTTGTGCAAACAGGAGAAACAAAAAAACATTAAAACCCAACCAAGTGTTTTAATAATTGCTCTTGTGCAAGCACGAAAAATGAAATAATATTAAAACCCAACCAAGTGTTTTAATAAGTCATAATTGAAGTGTATTTTATTTTTTCCAATTTCCTAGATATAATACAGGTTTGCAAACAAAAGAATGTATTTTATATGCCCTTGACTTTGACGTGAACTTAGCGACAGATGAAGCTGAACCACAGATTGTATTTCTAAAAGAAAAACTAAATTTAGGAATATGTAGAAATAGAAATGCTCAAAAATAGTAAGGTCCCTAGGGACCTTGCACAATTTTTAGAAGAAATAACAATTTACTTGTCTGCATGTTTTGGTTTGCACTAAAAATACACTTAAAAGCAACGGTAAATTTGGAAGCATGTATTTTGCACTGGTGATGAATTCTAACTGGCGTGTTATTTTACCGTTACTTGTTGCAAACGTACAACGTGACATTTTTTTTTTGTTCAGCGTCAGTCTGTCTATTTATTTTACCAAAGAAACAATTGCGTAAATAAATTTCTTTCTACGTGCGAGTTTTATTAGATTTCATTTCGGAAATTATTACAATGCACTGCAGTGTAAGAAATTTGTGTTTTGTGTGAACCGCGTATGTTTTCGTTTCGTATCAATCGGCTACCTTTTTGTGTGGTAGAAACACAAGTTTCTACTGTACGAGTTTTGTTGGTTTTATTTTTGGTAATCATTGGAGTGCATTACATATAGGCGAAAGTCAAACGACTTTGGACATTTTTTCAGAACAATGACAGATGCAGGTTGGGACATGGTTCTGCGAAATAGTACACGCTACCAGAGAATGACTGAGGAAGAAAGGCGTGTCGTTGATGAACGTTTTGAAAGGTATATGAATGAGGTAAGCGATGATGGCGCTGACTTAACTTATGGACCAGAAATTGATTCTGACGCATCTGACATCGAAAGCGAAGTGAATGTGATGAACAGAGAGGTAGAGGAAGAAGACGACGATGCTTTTGCAAACATTGCAAACCAAACTCCCGTTGAGAAAGAGTGTGGCTACTACATATCCAAAAACGGCACTAAATGGTACAAGGATCCCCCACCGAAGTCTCGGATTCGTGCACATAATATCGCCGACTACACGAGAATGTAACCAGGGTCAGTAGGGACTATTCGTGATCGAATAACTATTTTACGTTCGCTGAGCACTGCAGATATGGCTGATATCATCATACGCGAAACGTATCGAAAGGCAAATCAGGTGACTGCTTGGTGGAATGCTGCAAATCCAACGAAACAAAAGGTGTGGAAGCCATTCAATTTTAAAGTGTGTGAGGCATTTTTGGCCATCGTTTTGCATGCTAGGCTGTCGAAGTCAAATAACGAGCCAGCAAAGGAACTCTGGAGTCCTACACATGCTTCAATATACAAGGCAGCATTATCATATGACCGATTTATGTTAATTAAAAAATTAATACGTTTTGATAACGTGAATTCACGGTGGGATAGACTACTCTCAAGCAAAACTGCTGCTATCGATGATGTTTGGTTGATGTTACAACATAATTTAGCAGCAGCATATAACCCTCACGATTCACTTACAGTAGACGAGCAGTTATTTCCATATCAAATAAAACACCTCTTTGAGGTAAAATTTTCGAGCGACGAAAGCTGAACTAGAAACACAAAATTTATGATATCAATTTCGTGACGAAAATTATACGAATTTTTTAACTGCCTTTGAAACGTAGGGAAAATCTTTTTTATTCATACGAATCATTGCAAAGGTTCTGTTTTTTATTTTGTGTTTCTAGCAGTGGACGGAATTTTGCAACGTTCCGAATAAATAAAAAAAGATTTTCCGTACGTTTCAAAGGCAGTTAAAAAATGCGTATAATTTTCGTCACGAAATTGATATCATAAATTTTGTGTTTCTAGTTCAGCTTTTGTCACTCGAAAATTTAACCTCAAAGAGGTGTTTTATTTGATATCAATTATTTTGGGGTAGCAAATTTAAAATCGATGAAAATACAAACAATAATCTAAATGTTTTATTTTTCTCAAATAAATTGCTAAAAATATTATCTAAATCTAAATTATGTATTCAAATCGATTTGTCCATTGAAACATATAATTTTTCGAATACGGAATAAAGCGAAAAAGCATGATCTTATCCTTTGTTTTCGAAAATATTAAAAAAATTAAATAAAATTATGAGAAATGATAAAAACTGATCAACTTGGTACCAACTTTGGATAAAATTAACAACTGTATTCGTCTGTTTGCCTCGTACTTAAATTTTTGTTAAGGTTTCTACCAGGTGTGGGAGCACGCATGTGCTTTTTTTTTAAGAAGTTTTACTTCTATCGCGTGTACGATGTTGCACTCGTGCTATTAAACTAAGGCTTTTTTCTCAAGTAGTTTTGCTCTGTGGCAATATATACATATGTATGTATGTAAGTAGTAGCGGCACATTGGGTGAACTAAATGTATTCATACATACATATTTATGTACAACTGTAGGTAACGCGTCTTCCCAGGTAGGTTAAGTGCGGGTGATATACCCATGTAGCATAGTTACATACCTGCAATTAAAATGGGGAAAAATGTTACAATTTTGGCATGAGACTGAAAAAAACTCTAAAATACATACAAATTGTGGTTTCCAAGACATGTACGAAGTGATTAGCACAGCTGCATTATTCAACTTGTCAACTCGCGGGAAATACCCCGATTTCCAGGGAATTTCGGTTTAAGTGGCAATCGGGGAATTGGCTATTTTTTTCGGGGAACTGGGTATGTTATTTTTATATCTTAAAGTAACCACGGACATGTTAATTTTTAACAATTTTAGCCTTTCTGGAGCGACATTTTTTCAATTTGAATCGCAATAACTCCACAACAGGAGTGTTCCCAGATATGAGCTATATACCAGATGAAAACTAAGGTTTTCCGCTAGCCTTGGGGAAACTTAGAATAAAATCGACTGACCAGTTTTTGAGAAAATGCCCGAAATGTATATTTTCATCAGCCAGAAGTTTTCAGACGGTAAAGTTATGACATATTTATATTTTATAAACAGAAAAGATAGCGTTAGATAGCTTGTTTGAAGGCCTCAGTGGTAGTTTAAAAATTGCCTTTTTCGAATTTCAGGCAGCAGCCACGCCCACAAAGGCATACGAATCAAAACATCCTGGAACAAAACCTTCTTGTACTTTAATTCCTGAAAGTTTGAAAAAAATTAAGTGAAGGTACGTACAGACGCCACATACATACCAAAGCATCTCGTAGTGGAGACACGAACCAAAACACATTTACCTCTATATCTTTCCAACAAGTAGCCGGAACTTAATATGTAAGGTATCGTTTGAAAGGTATTAGTCTATAGAATAACACTAAATATGTTGGGTGTACCCACATGCCCCCTTAAACCGGCAAAAGCAAAAAAACGTTTTTTGTTTCGCAACACTTTAGCCTAATTTTTAACTTATCGTTAATCGTTAATAAAGCTTTAATACATTTTCTGGACATACTCTGCAATATCTTTCCAACGATATCTCAAACATGTCGATTGGACGTCTGGATAAAACTTCCAAATCTCGTGTATATATAAGCGAGTCATTTCAGCATGCTACTGTGGCTGCTTTCGTCACTCGCGCGCACTGCCGTGCGCTGTAATAGAGGGCGAACACGACTTACTCAGTATATTCCGTCAAAACCCGCAAAGTACGGGATAAAAATTTGGTGGTTGTGTGACTCAAAGTCCTTATATCCTCTCAAAGGGAATATTTACGCCGGAAAGTTGACAGGCCAAGAGCGAAAGGTTAATCAAGGTCAAAATGTTGTGAATCATTTGATTGGAAAATATCTTCACACGGGTCGCACAGTATATACTGGCAACTTCTTTACAACGTTGGATGTGGCTTTGCCATTAATCAGACAGAGAACTGCGTTCGGCACGTCCCGTTTTTAGCTCAATGTTTGGGTTCTACGGAGGTAATGTTTCTATGTGCTCATATGTGCCAAAGAAAAATAGATCGGCCCTACTTTTATCCACAGTGCACTATACTTGTAATCAGCGTTGCCATTTTAGCCGGTTTCCGGCTAGATTTAGCCGGTTTTGATAGCAACTAGCCGGAGAAAATTCGATCTAGCCGGCAGCCGATTTGTTAGCCGGTTTGTAAAAAAAAGTTAGCCGTTTTTAGCCGCTTTTTTTTGCCAATCTAGCCGGTCGGCCCAAAAAGTTCTGGCAACACTGCTTGTAATGTAGATAATGAATCCGAAAAGCACAAACCAACGGTCGTTCTGGACTACAATGCCCATAAATCTGGGGTGGACACCATGGATCAAATGCTCGGTACATATTCATGCTAACGATCCACAAAACGCTGGTCGCTTGCAATGGTAGATATTGCCGCATTAGCCGCGTTTATAATATATGGCAAAATGGATCCAATTAAAAAATCTGCTAAGCGACGATCGTTCTTAAAATCACTAACGAAACAACTAGCGATTTCAAATATTGAAGACCGAGCCACTAACGTACGCATAACTTGCTATGCCAACATTCGTAATGCTATGGAAGCACTTGATGTAAAGGTATAGCCAAAATTAAATTATCATGCAAATAGATATGGAAATATGTGGTAATAATTTGCATTTCCTATGTTTACAGGTAATATCAAGACCAGCTCCAGGAACTGCACCTGAATATGCGCCACGCTCCAACCGTCCGTCATGCCATTTATGTCGAGCACAGTATAAACGCCAGCGCAAAACCTGGTCATATTGCTATTCCTGCAACAAAGTGGTCTGTGCTGGACATTCCACAACGTTGCACCGATGTCATAGCTGCACTCCTGGATAAATCATTGCGAATAAAAAGCATTATATTACACTAGTGAACCCGCAAGGCGTTAAAACGCCCAAGATAGAATTGCAAATACCTTTAAACTACTCCAAATATTTTTAAGGTATAAGCGATTCCAGTGTAATATTTCTTTTAAATCCGTGTAGCCGTTTCGCATAGAAGGTATTCAATATTCTCATTTTCGTTGTTGGTGTTTCCGACAGGGTAGGAGTGTGATGTAATGTGGAACGATTTTCAGTCATCCCTTGTCAAATTTGGTATGGAGATAAACCGGTGTCGGTGTTGTGCCATCTTCAGTGTCATTTTTCGTTCTGAATAGTTTCTGTTTGTCTGTCACTATTTATAGCCGTGTTAAATCGTCGTTGGTTCATAGTTAGGTACATCTCAGCGGATTATATTCTTTCGTTCAACCAGTAGTTTCAGTTCTGTGTGTACATCCTCAGGTAGAAATTAGCTACTCACATCTTTTTTGATTAATTGTTGCATGGATTCGCAGGTAGGTAAAAATCAGTTATTTTCTTTCTCTTTGTTTCATCGTTTATGGTAGTTGCAGGGTTTCTGTTTTGTTTTGCGTATAGTAGCCTGAGTGGTTCGAATAATATATCAGATGCGGCGTTTACTTAGTTAGTTAGTTAGTTAATTTAATGGGTGTAATAGAACAGAGACACCGCGACCTAAAAGATCTTTTGTATCTCTATAGAGGAGTCCCTAACCCAATGTGGCCAAGATACCTTCGGCTTCTCTTATGAATCCTAAAAGGGCCTTGGTAGACGAATTCC
Source organism: Rhagoletis zephyria (assembly GCF_001687245.7). Classification (NCBI taxonomy): domain Eukaryota; kingdom Metazoa; phylum Arthropoda; class Insecta; order Diptera; family Tephritidae; genus Rhagoletis; species Rhagoletis zephyria. The sequence continues at coordinate 18,424 of NW_016158888.1, read as the reverse complement.
TTATAACAAAGGGTTCGACCAACCAAGATTTAAAGTAAATCAGTCTTTGTCTGGCTAAAGCTGGACAGTTACAGAGAATATGCTCCGAAGTTTCATCGGCCTCGAGGCAGAGCCGGCATTCCAGCTCTGTGTTCACCCCTATTCGGTGTAAGTGGGACCGCAATTGGTTGTGACCAGTCAGATATCCAGAAAGTAACCTGATGTCAATTCTGTTTTGTAGGACGATGTCGTTCCTGTTAAAGGGGTAGCCGAATAGCCTGGCCTGTCTAAGGCCCCCCATCGCTCACCAGTACTTACTGCGTTCTGAGTGTACCCACTCAGTGATTATGGCTCTCGAAGAGGACCAACTGAGACCACAGAATGGTTCAGGTCCCGAAAAGGCAGTAAGCGATCCTTCACGTGCCAACTCATCAGCGATCTCTTTGCCTTCGATTCCAGAATGGCCTGGTACCCAGAACAATGTTACCGTGTTTTTGGCTGCCAAAAATTGTAGCATGTTAAAGCAGTCTCTAACCAACTTAGATTTGATAGTCCTGTTTGAAAGGGCCCGGATGGATGCTTGGCTATCTGAACAGATGACTAAAAAAGCGCCCTTTAAACTCTTTTCAAGGTTTAATTTTGCGCAGTTTAAGATTGCGACTATTTCAGCCTGAAACACCGTGGACCATTTGCTCATGGGAATTGTAAGTTTGGTGCTAGGTCCAAAGATGCCTGCACCCGCTCTGTCCGCCATCCTTGATCCATCTGTGTACCAGTGTACATATCTGAGATCAAGGGCAGGGAGCCCATTTGCCCAATTTTCGCGATCGGGGATTATCACTTGAAATTTTCAGCCACAGCAGACCTCCTTAGTCATGGAATCAGAGATTCCGCATATATCCAACCCTGGTATCTTCCCAAGAATACCTGCATGAGGGTTCTTTACGAAGAAGCCGTCGTTAGATAGTCGAAGTTGCAGCTCTCTCGTGGCTGCTGATTCCTGAATAAGAATATGGAGAGGAGTCCATCCCAGGAGCGAATCTAGAGCCGCAGTTGAACACGTTCTTATAGATCCTGTGACGGATAGACATGCCAATTTTTGCAGCTTGTTAAGGCGAAGTTTGGCAGTTTTTTGCATTGTCTTCTGCCACCACGCTATGGATGCATAGGACACAATCGGACGGACGATCATACGGTAGAGCCACTCAATCAGCCTTGAGCTCAACCCCCATTTCATACCAAAAAGTTTTCTGCAGGCCCACGTGGCTCGTGTGGCTTTAGCAATCGTTATGTCAAAATGGGAGTTTCAATTAAGTCGCTTATCTAGCGTTATCCCCAGATATTTGACCTCATCGGAATATTCAAGTACTGTCCCTGCAAGAGTGACCGAACCAAGGTTTGGTTTATATCTTGTTGTAAATGGTATTAGAACAGCCTGCCGAGGATTTATGCTGAGGCCCTCATTGGCACACCAGTTTGAGACCACGCGAAGAGCTGCGCACGTAACATCAGAGACAGTACTTCCGAATTTCCCCGTAACAATAATTGCAAGGTCATCTGCGTGTGGGATAACATCGTAACCACACTCATGTAGTCTGATTAAGAGGTCATCCACAACAAGTGACCAAAGCAAGGGAGAAAGGACCCCTTCCTGTGGGCAGCCTCTCACGGCTCTGATCTTCACTTGAGTATTGCCCAAGGACGATGTAACTTCGCGCTCACGAAGCATAGCGTGGATCCAACCAACAGTAGTAGGATCTAAGCCTCTTTGGGCCAATGCCCTTGAGATAGATCCATAGGCAGTAATATCGAAAGCCCCCTCGATGTCCAAGAAGGTACACAGAGCGATCTCCTTTGCCTCGAAGGCACTTTCGATCCTACTAACCAGATAATGTGGATTTCCTTTTAACATACGCGAATTGTGTGTGATGTAAGGGAGTGAAAGTGTTAAGTCTCTCCTTAATGTGGAGGTCTAGAAGTCTCTCTAAAGTTTTGAGGGTGAAGGAAGTTAAGCTAATAGGTCTGTATGATTTAGCTAAGTCAAGGGGCCCGTTGCCCGATTTCGGAACAAATAACACGGACACCTTCCTCCAAGCAAACGGTATGTATTCCAAAACAATAACTAGCCCTAAATATACAGATCAGGGGATTAATAATATCCTCAATGCTTCTTGGGAGTAGTGCTGGGAAGATCCCATCACCACCCGCTGCTTTAAAGGGTTCAAAGACTCTACCGCCCACCGTACCTTGTCCCTGTCAAAGATGGAGCCAGATCTGCTTTGACTTCTCACTCTAGGGAACCTGTGTTCCGAGGAGACAGAGGTAATCAGATCATGCTCCACCAAGGAACCTGGGAAATGCACTTGAACTAGGTGATTTAGAGTCTCCCTGTTATTGTTCGTAAAGGAGCCATCTTGCCTCCTTAGGAGGCCTATCCCATTGGAAGACTCCTTTGATAAAATTTTATGCAGACGCGAGGCTTCAGGTAACGTTTCAATTGGTCCACAATGTCGCCTCCATGAATCCCTCTTCGAGCGCCTAATACTCTTATTATAGTCAGTGAGACAGGCCTTATACTCGTCCCACTGATGTGTCCTTTTGGCCCTGTTGAAGAGCTTCCTGACAGTTTTACGCTTAGCATCCAGTTCCCCATTCCACCAAGGAACCTTATATTTCATCAAGGTGGAACAAGTAACTGTGCTGTCATGGAAGGATTGCAACAGAACTCTGTTAAGCAGATCCGCTGCGACATCCATTTCGTCGACTGAGTCATGGGTGGTTAGCAACGAGTCGGCCCTAACTTTTGCTAAGGTTTTAAATAGGGCCCAGTCAGTTTTCTTGGGCTGGAAAATCAAGCCTCGGAGCTCAGATCGCCCTGGGATCTCGAAGACTATGTGTTGATGATCCGGGAGCGATGCTTCTTCCGAGACTTGCCAATTCCAAACACAATCGGAAATTGATCTGCTGCAGAGAGTGAGATCTAGTACCTCCTCCCTGACGGCAGTAATAAATGTAGGTTTGCAACCCCTGTTAGCAAATTCTATGTTATTTTGTAACAGATATTCTAACAGGTACTTACCCCTTATGTTGATATCGGAGCTGTCCCACACCGTGTGGTGGGCATTCGCATCACAACCAATAATAAATTGTCTATTTGTACGTCGACAAAATTCGACGAGCTACTGCACCGCCAACGGTGGTATGGTGAGGACGTCACCAGGAAAGTAGGCGGATGCAAGGACAATTTCCTACACCCCACCCACCGTCGACACCTCGATTACAGCCGCTAAAAGGTCCCTGGAAATAAAAGGAGTAAGAGGTGTGTTATTGAGGTTGCCGTTAATCAAAATGGCGGCGCGGGGGGTATCCCCAAGCCGGTCGTAGATTAACCTACCTTAACTACCCAGTCCTCTTACTTAGCCTCCGCTAAACCAAGGTTCTTGAAGCAGACCTATTGCGAATTTGCGGTCGTGGCTAACCTATCAATTGTGGCCGATGCCCCCTTGGCATGTTGTAGGTTAGCCTGTAGCACCCTTAAGGTGCTCATTGCTTCCCCTGAAGCGACGCTTTAACGTGACACTCCTTTTTGTCTCGTCGGGACCCCTTTTCCCTGGCATTACTGGTCCGTTTTGGTCTTACGGTGGTGTTTTTTACCGGCTTGGAAACCACGTCTTCTTGTCGCCCAAAGGCGGCATTCAACGTGGGCTGTCGAGTCACTCGAGGCCACGGATCCAGTCCCTGTTGATGCCACAGGAGCACGGTTGCTTGCCTGTTGCTTGGCAGTGACTTGGAGTCTTGTCCCGAATGTGCCTCGCCTGCACAGGTCTCCGTCTGCGGAATTGATTCAGGAACTTTCACCTCGGCTGCAATGGACGTGTGCCAGCTACCAGCATGCCCGGCGGCTCTGCTGGTAGATGGCCGCACGTCCAGCTCAGATTAAGCCGCGGTAATAGCTTCCCTAGCTTCCTCCGCAGGCTCTGTGACCCCCGCCTCTTTCGGTTGCTGCTCTTTTGCTTGCAACAGCAGTTTTACGTGCCCATATCTGTAGGCGATCCTACCTTTAGCCGCAGTGAGTTTTACCATCGAATCGTGGTCGATTACGATGACCAAGTGGAGAAATTTCTCCTGCACCTGTCTGCGTGACACCTTCCAGCACGCCGTTGAGAGATGGTTCTGGGCTGCGATGGTGCCCAGAACCTTCTCGTTGGTTAACTGGGCGGTGTTTACTTGCTCATTCATTATTTTTCCGACGAACGATATACAAACAAAAGACGTTCGTCGGAAAAATAATAAATGAGCAATGAATCCATGCAACAATTAATCAAAAAAGAGGTGAGTAGCTAATTTTTACCTGAGGATGTACACACAGAACTGAAACTACTGGTTGAACGAAAGAATATAATCCGCTAAGACGTACCTAACTATGAACCCACGACGATTTAACACGGCTATAAATAGTGGCAGACAAACAGAAACTATTCAGAACGAAAAATAAATGAACTTAATTTTAATCAATCTTCAAAAATAAAACCTTATCGCACATCTACAGGGAAAGGTCTTTATTTTAGTTCAGGTTATATAATTTATTTTCGAGTAAACTTCTACAAAGTTCAATTTGAGTTCGAAGCGAATTTTGTTTAAATTCACTTAACTTATTAAATAATTTGAATGCAGCTTATAAAATACGTGCCAACCTTCCTAAATATATTTCAGCAATAAAGTCCTTTCAACCCGATTACGACTGGCACACATATTTTAATAATTCATTTGACTTTTTAAATCATTTTAATATTTGAACAAAGTAGTTTCGCACTAAGATATTCTTAAATATTATTCCTCTTACAATGCGATACATACTTTAATTAACTGATGAATTAAGCTTATTTTTTAAACATGTGGCAGCCAGTGGCGGTACTGTCATATAAGCCCAAAAGCCCGGCTTACCTAGCATAAATTTCTATAGTTTGAAAATTTTTCCGATGTAAAACTGATAAATAAATTTTTTTTTTTAATTTAAAATTTTGTTACCTGTAGCACCCTCTCATCCACCAGCTGACTTTCACATTTGGAATCTTTTACAATTTTTAAATGCTGCCGTCATCCCTCTTTAACTTACTGGCTTTTACGAGGCTTTCAAAATTAAAGAGTTGCAGTATTCGTTCATTCACGTGTAAATCAAAGGGAACATATGTATGTATGTATTGCTATGTTTTTGCTAATGCTTACATACATATATAAGTTTGTGAGTTATGTATTCCCCCAGTGGGAATTAGGAGCACGTAATAATAACTTATTAGCAACTTACTCTTCACCTGGCAGTCATTACCATTTCCCTGCCGAACGTCCCTTACTTTTACAAAGGCATGGCCGCCTTATGTAAGTAGG
>NW_016158888.1:12351-12920 GCF_001687245.7 Rhagoletis zephyria | reverse complement strand
GGAGGTGTTCATTTTGCCCTTTACTAGTAGATGACATTGGCCATGATGACAATTTTGGTACTAAAAACTGAAAGAAAACATGGCTTACCTCGCAAGGTGCTTACCTATTTTCCGAGTGGGCCTTCCCAGTGGGAATTAGGTGCACGTAATAATACCTTATTAGCAACTTACTCTTCACCTGGCAGTCATTACCATTTCCCTGCCGAACGTCCCTTACTTTTACAAAGGCATGGCCGCCTTATGTAAGTAGGAATTTAGATAAAGATAAAGATAAAGATAAAGATAAAGATAGAGATAAAGATGAAGATGAAGATGAAGATGAAGATGAAGATGAAGATGAAGATGAAGATGAAGATGAAGATGAAGATGAAGATGAAGATGAAGATGAATATGAACATGAACATGAACATGAACATGAACATGAAAATGAACATGAACATGAACATGAACATGGACATGAACATGAACTTGAACATGAACATGAACATGAACATGAACATGAATATGAAGGTGTAGATAAACATAAACATAAACATAAAAATTAAAAGCGATAGAGACAAAGATAGAGT
>NW_016158888.1:0-3631 GCF_001687245.7 Rhagoletis zephyria | reverse complement strand
GGAAGAAAGTGATAGGGATAAAAAGGAAATACAACTGAAGAATGTGCGATGTTATATTGTGATGTGTTATGCTACATATGTTATGTTATTGAATCTAATGCTATTCTATGTTATGTTATGCTAAGTACTAAGCTAAACTCCCCTCCACTTAACCCATTCCAACAAATTTTATTTCAGCTCAACTCAACTCACATAAACTATCCTTAATTTTAGCGGTTGAATTTCAACCGCTGGGCGAACACTAGTTCGTCTTAAAAGCCCTTTTCAGTTGTTTTTATTTTTTCAGTCCTGGTTGACATTTTCATGGAAACACCCATATATAACTTTTTTTGTGCAAACCTATATTACAGGTGCCACACATTTTTTAAAAAATAGTTAAATTTTTTTTTGAATATCTATAATTAATTTTTCGAAGATCTGACCTTTGACCCCCTATAACATCTGTATTAGAAGTTTGCACAAAAAAAAAGTTATATACCGTTTAAATTAGAGCAAAAGGCGTAGCACGACTATGTTATTACTTTTTTAGTAGTTCACATTCAGTAATTAAAAATAATTGTTTACCAAAGGTCCAATTTCGAACTTCGAAGGCCCATAGCTCGATTTTGGACGCCAACTTCGAAAAACGGAGAAGTTACTTTTTTAATTATGACGCAATCTATTAAAAAAAAAATTGGTTTGGTCTAATATCCAGCCGAGTGCTGTACACTATAATTTTAAGGAAAACTTAAAGAAAATACAGATATTTTTTTTCTTGCTTCGTTCTGTTTCATGAGTTTTTGGTAATCTTTGCTTGGCCCATGATCCCTATATTAAAAATAAAGCAGTGCAATTAACTGCGTTAGCGTGTGCCGAGAGAATTGAAAAATTATGTTTTTATCATCAAATAAATATTATAAAAAAAAAAACTTCTTAATATACAACTCTTTTATAAATGGACTAAAAAGTGGAAAATAATAATTCTCAGTCTCATAGAATTTGTTTTGATAACTTTTGATTTTGAAATTTTAGCAAGAGTCATTATAAACAATTTATGAGATTGAAAATGAATAGCGTGGAGCGCATGCAATACAAAGCATTCGATTTAATTGCCAATAGTCAAACTACATAACATAGACCTAAAATTTCTACTGAGAAAGTACAAATTTGAGATCGATTTTAAGCGGTTATTCATATATCCACATACATACATTTATTACCCTTCATATCAATTCTGGTCTATTAATGCGCCCCACGCTTTTCATTTTCAATCTCATAAATTGTTTACAATGACTTTTGGTAAAATTTCAAAATCAAAAGTTATCAAAACAAATTCTATGGGACTGAGAATTATTATTTTCCACTTTTTAGTCCATTTATAAAAGCGATGTTTATTAAAAAGTTGTTTTTTTATATTATTTACTAGCCGACCCGGCGAACTTCGTCCCGCCCATAATTAGATTTTTAATTTGATCGTTTTGGTCCAACATTTTCTCCAACAGTCCACGATTTCCATTGGCAAATTTATCGGCTAAGATTATGGTTTGCTGGTCGTTTGCCGCCTTAAATAAACTAGCGAAAGTGTTATGTCCATGAAGAAGGTCCCCGGCGGCAACAATGATCCGGATCTATAATGAATTTGTCCTAGAAACTTTATCTTATAGTTGGTGGCAATTTCAAAATGGATGCGTCTCCTTGTTCAACAGAAATACAATATACATACATAGACTGAGATGAAATACCTTAAAAGCCAGTTTCACGAAAGCAATTTAAGTGAAAAATTATTTTTTTCTGTCAGGTTCTATATCAAATTCAATAAAAAAAAAAAAAATTCATTAAATTGCTTTTATTAAACTGGCTTTTAAGGTATTTCGTCAGGTAGTGGTTTGAGATTTATCACTGCACAAATTAACCCTGGTATGTCCGAATGAAGCTTCAACGCATAATAATATTGGCAAATCACATCCATTAGGCCAATCGTAATACACGAGAGTTCGATATACTCAATGGTGCAACAGGTCGATTTAGCCTGACATTCACGGCACCTTTTCTCACTTGTCGATTTTTAGTAATAACTCGAGCTTATCACCTCACATCACTTTTTTGCAATTGGAATTCCTTTACTGTTTCCAATACATGTTTTGAATATTCGTCAAATCGGATCTTAAAAAAAAAGATTTTTAGTAATAACTCCTCCAGCGCCAACTGGCGGGTTAAATTGTGAAACTAAACTATCCAGAGACTCACTCAAACACACACACACAATTTTTGGAAATCCCTCCAGCCATTTAGGATTTCACTCACAAACATACCCAAAGGAGTATATACACATTCAAAGATAAAGAAAAGTCAGTACGTTTGTACTTTGCCATGCCCTCTTTTCAAAGAGCCTACTTTTCTCCATGAGTATGTGATTGATTTGATATATTTCCGTACCAAATTCAAAAATTTCTCCAATTTTTCTCAAGAGTATGCGATTGATTTCATACACATAGTATCCCCATACCAAGTTCCAGTACTCTAGCATGAACACTTCGGTGTTCGGTGAAAATTCGGTTTATATGGGAGGTGCCACGCTCCCTTTTCAAATAGTCCGAATTTTTCCTCATGATTATGCGATTGATTTCATGGTGACAGGTAATAAGGTCAACGGAAATAAGGTCAATTGACTTTATTTCCCACCCTGGTGCGAAATAAAGTCAATTGACATTATTACCTTTCTAAAAACGAAATAAAATCTATTGTCATTATTTCTCTTTCAAACATTAAATTTGCTTAGCTTCGCGGCGGCCCGCGTACCCCGCGCGACCGGCGCGCACACCACGTCAAGCTACGCCGCGGCCCCCCGGCCCCCCTTCCCCGTTTCCCGCCGTGCTGTACCGCAGGTAGATTTATTTTTTGTATATGTTGAAATAAAATTTTTATATATTTTAAACATCGAGGGCTTATATTCAATAATACCCTCTATCTGCACACTTTTCACAAAAATGAGATTCTGATATAAAAATCCACCTAAGCTTTAACTGTGATCAGTGATATTAATGCTACCTTATATAACGACAGGTAATAAGTCCCAGAAATTAGTTTTTGTGCAAATTGCAGATAGAGGGTATTAATGAATTCAAGCCCTCGATATTTCAAATTTTTATATTTGTAAGTTATTAGAAGCAGGGATGCCAACTTGGCTCAAACCGCGCCATTTGTCCCTATTTGAAGTAAAAAATGGCACTTTTGAAAAGAAAATTTGCGTGCACTTCTTTTTCTCAACTAAAATTTTCTAATTTATAAACTGGTTTATCTTATTTTATCATTAAACTTTTGTTTGGAAAATGTAGCTTTATTTTATTGCTAAATGTGAATGATTAAAAGGAATGCCACCTTTTTTGGCACTTTTATTTTTCTATTTGGCACATTTTGGCACTTTTTTATCCTCAGTATTGCACCTCATAACTAAAGATAGTTGGCAGCCCTGATTAGAAGATTTCTGCTGTGTTTTAGGGCAACAACTTGTCTGCAGTAAAAAAAGCATATAATTTGTATTTCAAAAGTGTGTGAAAACCAATATATTAACTTATATGATCGCGGTTCCGATATTAAATAATAAATAATTGTTTATACTCGCATTTTGGCACATTGGCTCGTTGAATGTGCC
>NW_016158887.1:94407-105887 GCF_001687245.7 Rhagoletis zephyria | reverse complement strand
GCACTCTATTATTTGCAGTAGTTTGCAAATATTCACTAATGGTTCTAAAATCGCAAACATTTTCGTGGGATGTTTTTGTTTGATTTCGAATTGAAAATACATTACGATCATATTGTACCGAAATAAGTGCGGTATCTCCAAGTTTAAAACTTTTTAAAAGACCGCAAAAAAGTGCAACAAATTTTCACCCAAATTTCAAACTTTTGTCTCAGAAGCGGTAGAATTTTTTTGAATACACACTTTTATAGCCCATTCAATTTTAGTCTAATAATGTGCAAGTTTCAAGTGACTAAAAATTACCGTTGATTTTTTAGAATTTTTTTCGCCGAGGATGTTGCGGGTTTCTGCCATATAAAAATAAATTGTGTTTAGTCGTTATATGGAAGCAAATGAGACAAAAAAAATTCTTTAGCGACTTGAAACTTCCACATTATTGGACAAAATTGAATGCGCTATAAAACTGTGTACTCAAAAAAATTCTGGAGCTTCTGAGAAAAAAGTTTGAAATTTAAGGGAAAGTTTGTTGCACTTTTTTTGCGGTCTTTTAAAAAGCTTAAAACATTGGTTTATATGGGTTTTGTTAGAGAATGAACTGTATTTTAATTGAAAATTCTTAAAAACAAATAATTAAACATAAGTGGCAAACAATATCGCTTTGAAAGGGGGGTGCTATAGATATGTCCAATACTGTATATGTAATACTTCTATATTGGTAGTAAGCTAACATCTCAATGTGTAAGCATTCCGAAATCAAAGCGAGACAGTCTAGTACCGTTTTTGTCAATGTATTGTGTACTTGAGTGCCGTTTTTGTAAATGTGTCGTGTACATGTTTATTTATAAACGTATATGTTCTTTTTCTTTCGTACGTGTTTATTGATATATCTGTACTGTAGTGTTTTCGGACGGTACTAGCTCTTACTGCCAATATAGGAGTATTACATATATGTCTCCCCATAACTTTTCTTATGAAAAAATGTATTATATGCATCCCACTCGATATCATGGAATTCCTCATTGGAACATGTAGTCCCTCTATTTTAGCGTATCAACAGTTCATATGGCTTCATACCATGTAAATGCACCATTACTGTTTACTACAACGAAAATCAGAGAAAAACTCTAAATAAAAAAAAAATTAATATTCACGGACTAAAAGAACAAAATAAGTTTTCCTAAACTTATAGAATTTGTCTTGATACGGTTTCATTTTAAAATTAATTAAAGTCATTAACTACAGTAGAATCGCGGAAAAGCTAACTCCCGCAAAAGTTAATCGTTCGGCTAAGTTAACCGAATTTCAGCGTTAACTTTTGGGTTAACTTTTCTGGGCTCATACATTTTTCAAACAAACCATTTGTTTGGCAACAAAAACAAGCCCAAGTGCAATTTGTTTACGGGTATTCGCCGAATTTCTTTTTGGCGTGAGCATTTGAATTTTTGAGTTTTATATTGTTTGTGTGTTTAAAAAATGTCAACAAAGCAAAAAAAGTCATCGGAAATCAGATTAAATCTACATAAAAAAGCAGAGAGTAAAAAGAAAAATTGGTCGAAAATAATTTAACGAGGTTACCACCTGTTTACAACGTTAAATTTCATGTACACGATAATAATAATAACCCTGTACGGCAAAATCAAGTTTTTTCTGGGTATTGGACCAAACAAAATTTTTTTTAAGAGATTGAGTCATAGGTACAAATGTGATTTCTCCGTTTTTCCAAGTTAGCCTCCGAAATCGAGATATGGGCCTTCGAAGTTCGAATATAGACGTAGTCCTCCTTTTGCTCTTATTTAAATGGTATATCACTTCTTTTGTGCAAACTTATATTACAGGTGCTATAAGGGGTCAAAGTTCAGGTCTTCGAAAGTTGATTAACCTCCCTTTCTTCTGATATGCATACTTGTATACTTCGAATATAAAATTTTAGAAAAACACAATATAACTAAAAAAAATACCATTTTTTATAAAAAAAATATTTTAAACAAAAAAGTTACTCACAGATTTTAAAAAAATTGGCATCGTTGTAAAGATGATTAGATCCCTTCGTATATACAAATTTGAGAAAAAACACATTAAAAGGAAAAAATACCTCTTTAAAAAAATATTTTAAACAAAAACATTACTAACCGATTTTTAAAACGTTAGTATCTTTGTAAAGGCGATTAAACCCCTTTTATTCTGATATCCATATTTCTATACTTCGTGTATAAAAAATAAAAATAAATCACATTTAAAGAAAAAATACCTTTTTATAAAAGAAATATTTTAAACTAAAAAATACTAACCGATTTTTAAAAAATTGGTATCGTTGTAAAGGCAATTAAACTCTTTTCGTCTGATATGCATATTTGTATACTTCGTATATAAAAATTTAAGTAAAACCATATTTAAAGGAAAAAATAACTGAGCAAGAGGCGGACCACGTCTGTGTTTTTACTTTTTTTGCTTTTTACATGCAATAATTAAAAATAATTTTTTACCAAAGGTCCAAATTCGAACTTCGAAGGTCCAAATCTCGATTTCGGATGCTAACTTCGAAAAACAGAGAAAATACTTTTTTACTAATGACTCAATCTCTTTAAAAAGTTGGTTTGGTCCAATACCCAGCCGAGTGCTGTACAGTGTTATAATAGATTGGCGCTTACACTATATTGAAATTAACATAGTATCAAAGTACTAGTAAAGTTATGAATACAGTGGGGCGGCTGTTAAAAAAGATAAAAATTATATAAAAATAAAATGGTAAAAATAAAAATAAAAATATTTATAAACTGCGAAAAGCCTTCAATAAAATCGAAAAATTATTGACATAAATACGAGCAGAAAGATGAACATCAAACGAAAGTTTAAAAGCAACAAAAATTAGGTGATGGTCCGTAGCAAAGATTCGACTTCATTGTAAGAAAGGTTCAGAAGGAAGGATTTCATATTTTTCAGAAAATTTTGTAGAATTCTTTTATCGAGTGGCGCATTAAATAATTTACGAGATACTATGGTACAAAATCTGTAGGAATGAGTAGTTCGCGAAGACGGGACAGCAACAAGAGGGTATGAGTTTTTCCTCAGATAAGAGTTGACACTATGTAGGTATGTACCCACATCTAATGTAAAAAATGTTTAAAACTTTGAAGTAATATAGGTCTCTCACTGGAAGAATTTTCACATTTCTAAAGAGTTCTCTGGAGGGATGTAGCCGATTCACGTTACATATTTTCCCAACAACGTATTTCTGCAAGGTCAGTAGAGCTTGAATTTTGTTTAAGGGGGCGCACACTGGTCCCAAATCAAGAAATTATGGAATTAGGTTCAAAATTCAACGAACCGATCTGATTTTTTCTGTAAACAGCCTACGCAATTATAAATAACTTTTATTATTAGGAATTTTGTAAAATATGGCCTACTTTTCATGAAAAAAATTATTATTTTTTTATATGGAGGAAACCCCATTTTTAGAAATTTAAAGCGCACTTACCACAGATCCGAATAACGACATATGGCACATTGCAGAGGATATTGCTGTCCACAATTTCTCTATAGACACATATTACATAAGTCTGCGAGCCTAAAAAATACAGACACTAAAAAAAATTGTAACTGCAATATTAAAATCAAAGGCATTATAGGGTTTATTATCGAGTTAATTACAGTTAATAACACCATAAACTATAAATTTATAAATCTTTGGATCTGAATCCGGTGGAGATTCATGTTACTTGGTATACGAATATTTCTCGTGGAGATATTTTGACATTTTTTTTAACCCTTTAAGTTTCTTCCGTCTGACACATATGCATTTTAAAATACAGGTAGTTTATATCTAAGTCGGTATATCATAAAATAAACTAAGTATAATATATTCTATGACCTTCAAATAGTTACACAGAATAAAAAAAATATTTACCAATCAAGCCTTGGTTTCACAATTTCCTTGAAAAGGCGAGCAAATGCTTTTGTGTGCAAATACCATTTTTGCCTGAAGTTCTAGGANAAATTTTGGTCTTATGTGCGTAATATAGGGATCTGAACTTATCAAAAAGTTGTGCAGGATATCTTCGTTTGTATTCGGCCAATGTTTCGCGATTAAGATCCACAGATAGCCTAAATTTATAGCTTATTGTGTTATTAACTGTATATAACTCGGTTATAAACCCTATAATGCCTTTAATTTTAATATTACAGTTAAAATAAGTGTCTGTATTTTTTAGGGTCGCAGACTTATCCAATAGGTGTCTATAGAGAAATTGTGGACAGCAATATCCTCTACAATGTGCCATATGTCGATATTCGGATCCGTGGTAAGTGCACTTTAAAATTCTAAAAATGGGTTTTTCTCCATATAAAAAAAATAATAATTTTTTTCTTAAAAAGTTGGCTATATTTTACAAAATTTATAATTATAAAAGTTATTAATAATTGCAGTAGGATGTGCACAGAAAAAAATCGGATCGATTCGTTGAATTTTGACCCGAATTCCATAATTTCTTGATTTGGAACCAGTGTAGGGTGCCTCCCCAACAGGTGTTACCATATGATAATTTAGAATAGAATAACGCGTGGTAAACCGTTTTCAGAGTATTATTAGAGCAATATTTTCGGAGATGATAAAAGCAACGTTATGCGGATTGAAGATATTGTTTTAAACGGAATATGTGGTTACAACAATTTAAGTTTTGGTCAATAGATACAACGAGATATTGAAAGTTATCAACTATCTCAATTACAAAAGAATTGTTACTGCAGGACGCAAGGGAATTGAAAGTATCCGACTTTAGCTCAGCGCACAAATGCCTGTGTAATATAAGCAGTGATCCAAATGGATCAAAATGATACGTTTTTTATCGAATTTTTAAAAGATACTTTTATTTTTAGCTTAGTATAAATTGTGATACATTTTAAATCACAAGTTTACGATAACTCTTCCCATCTTAAGACTTTTGTGATTTTGTGGCCACACATTAAGTTTGTCTCCTTTCATTGAACATACCAACTTTAATCTGCATATGGCATCATTGTTAGCTACATACAACTAGCCTGTCCCATAATCCAGAATTTAGTCCGAAATAGTCCGAAGTCGTTTCCTTTCACACATTTATCATATATTTTTTGCGAACAATTTCTCACTATATCATGGAGTGCGGGAACAGGCTTATATTGTCGTTCCTTTTCCTTTTTGATTTTGAAGCTGTCGGATGTGGTACTGGGCTAAAGGCAGTGTCACATGATTGGTACCTTTGTACAGATTTGTACATTTTGTTAATCACAGAGTGGTGTTCTTTAGAAATTTGAGTTCAGCTCAATAAAAGAATTCCCAAACAACAATACTCTATAACTGCCAAAATGTACAAATCTGTACAAATTTACCAATCGTGTAACACTGCCTTAAGAATTTCTTCTAGGGTAATCCAGTAAGTAAATTACTTTTATGTGTTTACAGTGTTAAACACCAATTTCATATGTGATTTTAGTTAAGTATGCAAATGAATTCAACTGTTACCGAGTATAAAAGCTTTATTTTCACTCTGTATTTTATATAAAAACCAAAAAATATTAATAAAAATTGTCAACGATCTCAATTGAAAATTCAAACTACCACTTTAATTTAAGAATTAGAAGTTTTATTGAAGATTGATACTTTGATACTTAAAATTTTTTTCCATGATACTTTTGATCCATTTTAGGGTATTTTTGGTGATACATTTCTTCTGAACGCCGCGGCAACACTGAATATAAGTCGATCACAGTCCGAAGAATGAAAGGTATTTTCACACCTGGTGATTTCCTTTCATTCAGGCTAAAATACATTAATTTCGTTTTACTGCTAACAACGAGCTTATGTTTAGCAAACCAAGCTCTTAGAAGATAAACGTCATGATTTATACTAGCTACCAGTTCAAATGAATTTGTTAACCCATATGCAAGTGCAAGATCATCAGCAAATGCAGTGACCTTTCCTATAAAAGGCAGATCAAAAATTAAGTTTATATAAACTAGGAATAGGATCGAACCTAGCACGGAACCGAGGAAGATCCGATGTTTTTTTGGATTATAATTGCTAAAATTGTCACGAATTGTAACCCTTTGCACTCTCCCGGTTAAATAAGATTCAAACCACTTATATATAAATCTACAAAATACGACAGAATATAATTTATTCAGTAAAATGGCATGATCCACCGTGTCAAAAGCTTTCGTAACATCAACGAAAATACCAGCACAACTCTTTTTATTGTCCAATCGCTGATAAATAAATAAGCAAAAATCTAGGAGGGCATCCTCGGTTGAACAGTTAGTCCTAAACCCAAACTCCCTTGAGCTAAAGAAGTTCTTACTATCAAGAAATAATAAAATCTTTCTTTTGAGTGCAACAACAACTTTTGAAATCCATGAAATTTTGAAGTAATGAAATTGGCCTAAAGTTAATTTTATCTTTCTTATTACCCTTTTTAAATAAAGGAATAATAGTTTCACATTTCAAATTATCTGGGAAAATTCTTGAGAATACGCTTTTATTGAATAAATGTTTCAGAATGTCTAACAAGTTAAGAGCAACGTTTTTAAGCAGTTGGTTCGAAACACCACTATGCCCACAAGAACTAGAGTTGTTGAGGTTTTTGATTATAGACAAAATCTCCGAGACTGAGAAAGATTCAAATAAAAAGCTGTTTTTAGAATGAAATATATTGTTATCCGGCATGACACACTTACAGGTGAAAAATTGCATAGCCTGACTGATACAAAAAAATCATTGAACATACCAGCAACAGCAGAAGGATTGGATTACCACAATCGTTCAAAGATATTGTCTAATCGTCAGTTTTACAGTTCTTGTTAACAATAGTGTTGATGATATGCCATTCCTTATTCGAATTGTCTCGAGAATCTTGAAACTTATTTAAAAAATAAAAATCTTTCTGGCACAGGATATCTTTATTTAATTTTTTGCATAGGTTCTTATAACGAGAACGGAGTTTCTGGTTAGATGGGTGCTTGCGGAACTTACTAACAAATTTGTTTTTCAGTTTGATTTTTTTAATGAAGTCAGACCTAATCCACGGTTTGAGTATATTTTTGAATTTGCGCAGGACAAAGGTGTAGCTAGCACACCGTATGTGAGAGAGCAGTGTGTAAATGAATAGGGAGTATGCTTTTGAAATATCCTTCTCAGAGAGAACTTTTTCCCAATCCTCAAAAAGTAGCTTTTCATTTATTAAAGCATAGTTTATTTTAGTTATTTGAGATTTAGTTTTCTCGATCTTCATGACGTAAAAGAAATTATCAAGTGTAATGCCAGTCATAGTGTGATCAGGGATTTGAAGATCCAGATTTAAGCTAGTATAAGAAGAGATACCATTGAATCGGCAAAAAACATGGTTCAGGCCAGTTTCAGAAGAATTCCTAGTTCATTCATTTAGGTATGAAGAAACCCCTTGACTGGCCATCAAAGTCAGGCAATTTTCCCACACTGCGTTCGATTGTAAAATATCCAAGTTTAAGTCACTTAAAATAACCACATTACTCGCTTTCTCTTTGTATAAAAAGCTTGAGAATTCCTCTAGAAAGAACTTATCAGATTCTGAGTGACGTCTGTAGACACATATTAAACTTATTTCCTTGGTATTAATTTTTAGTAAAACGTTTAACACATNCTTTGTATAAAAAGCTTGAGAAATCCTCTAGAAAGAACTTATCAGATTCTGAGTGACGTCTGTAGACACATATTAAACTTATTTCCTTGGTATTAATTTTTAGTAAAACGTTTAACACATCCGCACTCAACAAATTATACCTAAATATTTCGCAATCAAATATGTTACGCACAAAAACTCCTACACCACCTGAAAAAAGCATCATTACTATTGGCAAAAAAAGTGTAGTGTAGTACCAAGAACGATAGAATACAAGATTGCGCATTCCCGCAGAATGACATTTGTGGCAACGGGTAAACAAAGAATATGGCGAAGAACAATGAGTTGACAGTTGTGAATTTGCAGTGAGAAAACGTGTTTTTTCTCGATTCACCAATTTCTCAAGCCATCTTTGAATATAGCAAATTAAGCACAACGTTAACAAAAAATATACAACCACTCTTGAAATGTGTTCAAAAGAATAGGTCTTATTAATTAACTATTTAGAATTTTTGTGTTTGTATTGCAGGTGCCGAAAAAGTGATAATATCTTGTCGCAGCGCATGTTTTCCTGCAGAAAGTGGTCGATGCTTGCTTACCTCCGATTTTAATTTGTAATTTGTGGTATTTCAACGTTTTCAACTTAACATGTCGTGTTTAAAAGTGGTCCGTAAAGTGCTTCATGCATATTACGCTGGTGTCTAAATTGTATGGCTTATCCTGCCGGCAGAACTCTACCCACTTTCTGGCCAAGGCGTCGTCGCGGGGAAACAAAAAAAACTGCATTTGGAGGCTTTACCCCTACGGCTGCTGCAATTCAACACACGACATGACATTTTTATAAAGTTTTTATTACAAATAAAACGTTTTTTACTTCAGAACGCACGAATTACTTCGATTTTTCACTTGAAAGTATGCAATACGTTTGCACTTGTTTGTAAACAAAAAGTTTGTTTACGTATTGCCATAAATGTCAAAGTCAACAAAACCAAAGTAGCGGTTTCGGGAATGCGCCACCTTCAGTTCATTTCACCATGGTGTAGTACTGTATAAAATTGCATCTTATAAGAGTAAATCCAAATTTCCGACACGAACATGAGTTCTGGAGGAACTGGAAATATTTCTATATTACAAAGTAAAGAGTCAAGGTTTTGCCGCAGACTACGAATATTTTGATGCACTGCATAAAAATAATTTTTGGTAGGAAGTAGCAGATTGAAACTGTTAATAGGGCTGTTAATGAAAGGTTTGCTGCTGTTGAGATCATTACAGAACATGTTCATAAAATTGCGTTTATATAAATAAATTATGGTGCCCACACTCACCGACGTGTACGTATGCCGTGTTCTGCCGTGCTTGACCTATAAACATATAAAATTTACTGTTGATAGAGAGAGAGAAAAGCACGCGTAACCGTCACACGTACACGGTGGTGAGTTTTCATTTACATGGCGCTCTCATAAGTTTGATCGTGCCAGCTGACACGTTAACGTACGTTTACGTCAGTGAGTGTGGCCTGACACCATCAAACTTATGAGAGCGCGATGTAAATGAAAACTCACCACTGTGTACGTGCGACGGTTACGCGTGCTTCTCTCTCTCTCCATCAACAGTAAATTTTATATGTTGCTACGTCAAACAGACACGGCATATGTACACGTCGGTGAGTGTGGGCACCATTAGTCTTGAATACCAGACAAATCTTCAAAAGATCTCACAACTACAACATCACCATTATCAGCCTTTTTAACATAATTCAAGAGTTGCTAACCCACAAATACTTATAACACTTCTTTTTTTAACTTTTTTTTTGCAGTGGCCTACAAAGATTTGTTATAGTGAGTTGAGCTCTCGTAAGTATAAATATTTTGTTTTCTACTGGCGCCTGAAAAGAGCTCCGTTGTTAGTTTTTTCCGTGGGAATACATGCTGCAAGATTAGGACTGGAACACAACACTTCCTGTCGTAGTTGTAATTCACCAGATGGAGAAGAAACGGTGGAGCATCTGCTCTGCGATTGCCCAGCACTATGTAGGACTAGAATCAGGCGTCTAGGCATACCCTGCTTCTGCGGTTTAACAGACATTTGTGATATTAACCCACTGCAACTTCTTAAGTTCTTGAACTCCACATGCTGGGTTTGAGATATATCTAACCGACTTCTGCTGCTTTCTTTTAGGGTTTTCTTTTCAGGTTAAATTGCGAGTAGTGGTTTTAAAACGGCACGCACAAGTGCTAATTGGAGTTGTTAAACTCGCCACTTCAACCAACCAACCAACCAACCAACCAACCCATGGTGTAATGAACTGAAGGTGGCGCATTCCCGAAACCGCTACTTTGGTTTTGCCGACTTTGACATTTATGGCAATACGTAAACAAACTTTTTGTTTAGAAACAAGTGCAAACGTATTGCAAACGTATTGTGTAATTTCAAGTGAAAAATCGAAGTAATTCATGCGTTCTGAAGTAAAAAACGTTTTATTTGTAATAAAAACTTTATAAAAAATTCGTGTCGTGTGTTGAATTGCAGCAGCCGTAGGGGTAAAGTCCCCAAATGCAGTTTTTTGTTTCCCCGCGACGACGCCTTGGCCAGAAAGTGGGTAGAGTTCTCCCGGCAGGAGAAGCCATACAATTTAGACACCAGCGTAATATGCATGAAGCACTTTACGGACCACTTTTAAACACGACATGTTAAGTTGAAAACGTTGAAATACCACAAATTACAAATTAAAATCGGAGGTAAGCAAGCATCGACCACCTTCTGCAGGAAAACATGCGCTGCGACAAGATATTATCACTTTTTCGGCACGTGCAATACAAACATAAAAATTCTAAATAGTTAATTAATAAGACCTATTCTTTTGAACACATTTCAAGAGTGGTTGTATATTTTTTGCTAACGTTGTACTTAATTTGCTATATTCAAAGATGGCTTGAGAAATTGGTGAATCGTGAAGAAAACACGTTTTCTCACTGCAAATTCACAACTGTCAACTCATTGTTCTTCGCCATATTCTTTGTTTACCCGTTGCCACAAATGTCATTCTGCGGGAATGCGCAATCTTGTATTCTATCGTTCTTGCAGCCAACCTAGTTTTTTCTTGGCCTTCAATTTTTCTCGCATTACGTTTTATTTTACTTCGCGCGAAGAGAAACGTGCACACAGAATATTCAGCGATGAAGACGATGAGTTGCTTCGCTTGAGTGATTTTATGTAGTGCTTCTCCAAGGTTTATATATAAGAGGTTGCGCAATGCGCAGGTCCGTTATTTGTTTCTCGCAAAATTGGGCGACAACAACAGCGAAAACCACAAGCAGCGGAAACAAAAAGCAGTGTAAAAAAACATAAAATTGAAGTGAAGTGAAGCGATTTCAAACCAATTGTAATCGATAGCTTATTCAAAAATACATTTACAGTTAATTTTAACCAAATTTTTATACCCGAGCGCACTTGTGCACAAGGGTATATTAATTTTGTTCATATAACGGTTGTTTGTAACAGCCAAAACGAATCGAGATAGATATAGACAAATGTATACATAAATGCTCAGAATGAATAGAGAAATCGATTAAGCCATGTCTGTCTGTCCGTCCGTCTGTCCGTCTGTCCGTCCGTCCGTGTACACGATAACTCGAGCAAAAATTGAGATATCTCAACAAAATTTGGTATGTAGGTTTCCATTAATCCAAGGTAGGTTGGTATTAAAAATGAGCGACATCGGACTGTAACCACACCCACTTCCCATATAACGGTAATTTCCAGAAATAAGAAAACTGCGATATTTTAGTAACTACCGAAGATAATTCACTCAAAATTGATATTTACAATAATTTTCAGACGAAAAATAAGAATATT
>NW_016158887.1:89490-93510 GCF_001687245.7 Rhagoletis zephyria | reverse complement strand
TATTAGTTGCGTTTGTTTACTCATTTCCAGTAAAATCCAGTGAAAGTTTTTACGAATTTTCATGTTTTGGCATTTTCATACGGAAAAACTTGCAAAGTAGGGGAAATGGAGAGAACGAAAAATGGCAGTTGAAGCTGCAAGTTTTTACTGGATTTTACTGGATAAATTTTTACTTGTAAGAATTTGCCAGTACGAAAAACAGCTGATCGCCTGTTGCTGGATGAAATTTAAACTAATAAGGAAACTGTTTGTGGCTTTTTGTTGTGGAAATTCACAAAACAAACATATTTAAATATAAAATATATTGTTTTATTAGGAATATGCTGCGAATAAACAACCAATTTATCAGCTGTTCATGAAACTTGCAAATTATTACTGGAAAAGCGTTCGCGTACTTTTTTGTACATTTTTTCTATGAGAGCGAATTCTTAGAAATAAAGTTACTGGGGAGTTGCTGGCAAGTTACTGGATAATTTGTAAACAAACACAACTATTGTACGATGGCCCAAAATTGATCAATCTAAACACAACAGCCTTCAAACGTTAAATCAATATATACACACAGATTTCCATTCGTTTTATGATAATCTACCTCGATAAATACTTAGTTTTAATTTTAAAGCAATTTACCATATTATGCAAATTTGCATAATGTATACAAATGTGAAAGCATTTAATAAAAATTCAATTATATTTATATTGAAATTATTTCTTGTATATACGAGCTTTCATTGGATATCACCCATCGAAACTTAGAAAAAGTGCATTGGGTTAATACGCTGACCGCAAAAACAGTTCGCATCTCTGGCAATTGCATGGTTTGTACAAAATATGTGCCCACTCACCACTTTGCATTAATATTTATTACAAAAATCCAATAAAAACGTTTCGAACCATTTTCATTACATAACAGGCGCATAATAATGTCAGCATTGAAATCCAACGCAGAATCACTTTTGCCAACAAGTGCTACTTTGGACTGAGTAGGCAATTCAGGAGTAACGTCCTCTCGACGTACGAAAACCACGCTCTATAAGTCACTGATCATGCCCGTGCTGGTATATGGCGCAGAAGCATGGACAATGACAACATCCGATGAGGCGGCTCTTGGAGTGTTTGAGAGAAAGATTTTGCGGAAGATTTACGGGCCTTTACGCGTTGGCGACGGCGAGTACCGCAGACGATGGAACGATGAGCTGTATGAGCTTTACAACGATATGGACATAGTGCAGCGAATTAAAATACAGCGGCTCCGCTGGCTTGGTCATGTCGTTCGAATGGACACCGACGCTCCAGCTCTGAAAGTATTCAACTCGGAACCCGCTGGTGGTAGCAGAGGAAGAGGGAGGCCCCCACTGCGATGGAAAGATCAGGCGGAGAAGGACTTGGCTTCACTTGCCGTATCCAATTGGCGTCAGTTGGCACAGGGGAGAAACGACTGGCGTGTTTTGCTGAACTCGGCCAAAATCGCTTAGGCGGTTACAGCGCCAAAAAAGAAGAAGAAGAAGAACAGACGCAACGGGCATCTGGAGTTTAGGTTTAACGTGGGAACCTACCGCATTAAATGCAGTCCGAGCTCCACGTAGCTCAAAAGCTTAATGGATTAATTCATGCCTTAATCATTGCCCTGAAATGCAGGCATTTTCAGTCCCAAATGCAGTGTGCGTCGGACACACTTACCACCTTGGTAAAGCCGAAAACTACCTAAAATTTCTGCCGTTCTTTGGGTCCCGGCACCCGGTTGAAATGCAGCTCCACATCGAACCCTTGCCAGTTCTACCCGCATTTAGGTATTAAACCACATCCCCGCGATACTCTCCGAAGGGCCTTACCTTACTGAACAGACCGGAGTAGTGCTCCCCAGCCAGACTTGCTTGACCAGCTCGAGTCACGCGACCTACTAAACCTACCAGAATACACATGATTAACCCCAAAACTAGTAAGATTTGCTTTTCCGCCATAATTCCTCCAGCACTGTCTCCCTAACCAGAGAACAGCTTCCACATGTTGCCACCATTAACCAACGTTGAGTCTGCTCGTCTCGCTAATCTCGCAGGTCTAACTAGCCTTACTGGGGAGTAAACTGCAGCCCGGGCGAGAAGGCATGCAGTATTACTCCTTTTCCGGTTTTCTACACCCGCTCGAGTTGCTTGACAAGCCACATCCGTCAGACCTCCAACACTGTCTCCCTAACCGGAGAACAGCTTCCTCGTGTTGCTACCCATAACAACGTCCACTATCATCCAGCTCGTTTCGCTCCTCTCACAAGACTTACTGATGTCATTCCACTCCAGGTTGTCCCATCCGGAGCGAAAATCGACTTTCAACCCTTGTTCGATTCGCTTAACTCACCTCATTCATTCTGCTCGTCTCACTAATCTCGCAGGTCTTACTAGCGTTACTGGGGGAGCAATTTCCAGCCCGGGTGAACAATGGGCATGTATTGTTGCTCCTTTTACGGTTTTCTACACCCGCTCGAGTTGCTTGACAAGCCACACTCTTCCTTGCAAATCTCACCAGCTGTACGATCTTACATGTGCATCTGGCTTGTCTTATGGCCTTGTTCGTCTCACCGGCTTTGCTTATCTAGCCAACAAACATACTCCAGGAGCATCTGTTCGCCCGCGGTACCAGGTTTTAAGTCTCTGGTAAGACTTCGAAAGCCGTAACTCTTCTTCTAATTGAGGCTCCGACCGACTCTGGATTGGTAGCCTTTGACTGGGGTACCCGGGATTGTGACACCCGTAGCCCCGCAAAAGCGGAACCCCCCTGGGTGTGTTGGTATGGTAGTCTCCACATAGGAAACTGTGTAAGTTCATGTCTTACACAGGTTCCCATGCGAAGCCTCCCTCTTAGTTCATGCTGAAATGGAAGCCCCTAAGGGCCCCATGTCACCACTTAACGACAATCCCCACGGCAAGGAGACCAACATTGATTGCCAGGCGCAACGGGCAGTTAACTAATCGAGTACTGAACTTCTATACATTGCATCTAGGCGTAACGGCAGTATTATGTACAAATTGCATACGATTCCATACCGCCAAAAACAAATTTAAATTGTGCATAAAAACAGCTGTGCTTTAAAGCGGCGCAAATGTTGATCACGTCGTAATTGGTCAAAAAATTTGATTTTTTTCATAAATCAATAACATATTTTTAATATAATTTTTTTTTAATCCGACATTTGCAAAATATTGCCTATTGGCACCAGGAATCAGCTTTTTTGCTCTCCTGAAAAGTTATTAAAAAACACATAACTGTTTTTGTTGGCGCAGCGACGACATCGTCACCGTCATGCCTGAAGCATGAATGTGCAAATTGATCAGTTTTGAGTTATTGGGTTGACTTGGTTAACCTTTGGATATTCTATGTTATACCTTAACCCAGAATACCATGCGTACACGGAAAGCATATATTTAACCAACTTCCAAAAAGGAGGAGGTTATCAGTTCGTCGGAATATTTTTATATTTAAATTTTTTTTTTTATATTATGTATGTTACCGCATAACTTTGGACCACGTCAACCGATTTCGATAACTCTTTTTGCATCGGAAAGGTAGTGTCTCAGAGGTGGTCCCATACTAATCTGGTTTAGATCCGATCATTGGATCATGAAATATAAATATATATGGGGCGTTCTTTGTCAGAAAAGCCACCCCCCTGCACACTTTAATTTTTGAGATAAATTAATGATTTTGGGCTTAAATTTTTTCTTAACTAATCTAGTTTTTTATGCCGTATGGTGATACTTTTTTGATTTATAAGCGTTATGGTCACTTTTTTGGCCAAAGATGAGTACGAAAAAACTAAAAATGCGAAGAAAACTATTCGGGGTTTTTTTTATTTTTTTTACAAGGGCATCTTATTCCTTGTCAAAAAAATACAAATATTTTAAACTTTTAGAAATATTAAAAAGTTAACCCTTTTCGGCAAAAGTGGGTAAAAAAAATATTAAATTTAATACTTTAACAATTATTCTATCCATAATAAGGCACCCTAGGAAAAAATTTCGTAGAACT
>NW_016158887.1:84017-87810 GCF_001687245.7 Rhagoletis zephyria | reverse complement strand
AAAAAGGAGGAGGTTATCAGTTCGTCGGAATATTTTTATATTTAAAATTTTTTTTTTATATTATGTATGTTACCGCATAACTTTGGACCACGTCAACCGATTTCGATAACTCTTTTTGCATCGGAAAGGTAGTGTCTCAGAGGTGGTCCCATACTAATCTGGTTTAGATCCGATCATTGGATCATGAAATATAAATATATATGGGGCGTTCTTTGTCAGAAAAGCCACCCCCCTGCACACTTTAATTTTTGAGATAAATTAATGATTTTGGGCTTAAATTTTTTCTTAACTAATCTAGTTTTTTATGCCGTATGGTGATACTTTTTTGATTTATAAGCGTTATGGTCACTTTTTTGGCCAAAGATGAGTACGAAAAAACTAAAAATGCGAAGAAAACTATTCGGGGTTTTTTTTATTTTTTTTACAAGGGCATCTTATTCCTTGTCAAAAAAATACAAATATTTTAAACTTTTAGAAATATTAAAAAGTTAACCCTTTACGGCAAAAGTGGGTAAAAAAAATATTAAATTTAATACTTTAACAATTATTCTATCCATAATAAGGCACCCTAGGAAAAAATTTCGTAGAACTAAACTTACTTAGAAGTTGCCAAAAAATACGAATAACTTAAAAAAATTTAAATTTTTGGTTTTGCATTTGGCAATTTTTTTTGCAAAATTCAAGTGTTCAAAAAAATCTGAAAATTCGCGTCCATGTTTTGTAGCATAATTTAAGCATTTTTTGTTAAATGATATTTTTGCTAAAGTTAACCCTTTAACGCGAAAATGGGCCAAAACCTAATCATCCGAAATAATTGGTCAAAAAAATCTTTCCCCTCTGCACATTTTACTCTTTGAGGTATGGTATCCCATAAGGGCTTAAAACTATCTGCGGAATCTCTATTTTATAAAAACTTATAAAAAATGTTTTTTATTAACAGCGGTCTTAACAACATCAAGGCGCACGCCACAAATCGGAGGAGAAGCTCGGCCAAACACTAACATATGTGTAAGCGCCAATCTATTATTATATTATGGTGAGATTTGATATTTATAAATGAAATCCAGAAAATGGCGTCAATAGCAAGAAAAGTTTTGTGTAAAAAAATAACATAATTCGCTCCATATTAGTTTTTTTTGGGATCTTCCAGAGTTGCTCGTTGCAAAACTTCGTTACACATGAAAACTTTGTTAACCGGTGGTGTTTTATTTTGCATTTTTTGTCATTTTCCAGAATCACTGTTAAAAAAAGTACATCAAAAATAAAAAATTTACACAATAGCAAACTGATTTTAATTTGAGTTTTTCATTTAATAAGTTAATGAGTATGTTTAATTGATTAATTTTGGCCGTCGGCATTAGCGTTACCCAATGTGCACCACGAGAAGGTCGCGCGATCGGTCTTTGCACATCGTATTGCCTTAAAAAAAGCTTTGTTTTGAAACTCTTTTGATAATAAATATGGCTTATCTTTACTTTGCTGCTAGATGATTTTTAATTATTTTTATGGGTACCCCTGTGGGTACCAAAGAGTACCAGTTTTATCAATCGAATATCTTTTGATTAGCAGCTTTTCACTATTTTCAACAATTATCCCATGATTTTTCAATATTTCTGGAACAGCTTTAGCATTTTCAAACCTTTTATTTAATCTTCTTCTTATATTATTATGTTACACTTTGCCAAAGTACCAAATTTTGATATTTTTAACGTGATTTTTTGCCTAATCAAAAAGAGCAGTTGGAGTTAACATCGCATTCTCTGGTTTCACAATAAGACTCTGTTTATAAGCTGCCCTTTTAAATGTTGCGCCAATACCATCACAAGCACTTTTTCCATGAGCAGTTGCGCTGAAATGCCATTCGGCTACGATATTAAAATAGTTTTTATGTTCAATAAGGTTAGCAATTTGATATTTATTCTTAAAACTAGCTTATACCCGCGGGTTTCACCCCGCGCTTTTATACAAATATGAAAAATAATTTAATGATGTTAGATTTTATTTCTGTGCCCATTTCGTTATAGCTCGTTATTTTTTAAGCGAGTTAAGGTATTTAGGCCGTTTAAAACTATGAAATTATAAAATCTCCTCTCTCCTCCCTCTAAGTTTACCTTAAAATGTTTCCAGGTATACGACGCGTGAACGTGTAACCTTCTTGGAGGTGCCACGGCGAGTTCTAATATTTCCAACTCAAATTTAGTAACCTGGCCTTGATAAAATACCACTTCTCATTACTGTAGCAAATGCCTCAAGAGAGCTTTAGATTATAAGGCCGAACCCGGCTCTCCCTTTTCCATTAAATGAATTTTTTTCTATCAGTACGGCACTTATAAAATAAATCTCCAGAGATATGCAGCATACAAAAATCAATTTGCATGGGAGTTGCCACATCACCTTTTCCAATAACTCTCATTTTTCTCCATGAGTATGGTATTAGTTTCACATACATACATCCATATGTATTTGCATACCAACCTTGAGTACTTTACCCCAAACATTTGAAGGGATATGCAATATGAAACTTTCAGTCAGTATGGGAGGTGCTACGCCTCTTTTCCAAAAACGTCAATTTTTCTCCGTCAATATGAACATGATTTCACACAGTGCTGGAAAACTGTTAATCTGATTAACGATTAAAAATTACCATTTAAAATATTAATCGCATTTGACGATTAAAATTAATTAGTCGTTATCAACTGTACGATTAATGATAAAAATTTTTTAATCGATAATCGCTGGCTACGATTACGTTTAATTAATTTAAAACATTTATCGTTAATCCTACTAAAAATAAAATCTGATTAATTTGTCTAGTTTGTCCGAGTTTGAAACCAAACACCAGTTATAGTAATTATTTTGTGTTTTACGCTTATAAAAAGCACATAATATAAAAAAATTAAAATTATTGTTATTAGTAATACATAAACTGGGAACTTTTACAAACCTAGTTTGTAAAACGTTTGTTGGTATATATCTTAATGAAAATGCACACCAAATTGCTTAGATGGATGAGGAAACGCGACATAGCCATACCGGATTAACTTGCTTTGTGTGCACAGGGAAATTCCAGCATAACTTAATTAATCACCAAACCTACTTGATCAAATTAAGAGTTAATGATTAAAAATTATTTTTTTAATCGCGGTCACGATTAACTATTTAGTCAGATTCAAATTAATCATGATTAACTGTAATCAGATTGAATTTAATCGAATTAACTAACTGATTAAAACATCAATCGATTAATGCCATCATTGATTTCAAATAGATATCACTATACCAAGTTTCAGTTCTCTCCCACAAATACTTCCAGAGATATGTATGTAATATGAAAATTCCAATTTGTATGGGAAGGGCCTTGAGTTATCGGACTTACTTTCAGTCTAAGACCATCCTTCTGAAATCCGTAGTAAGTGTACTAAATTTCGTTCTGATCGGAAAACCGGTTAAGGAAGTAGCCTATTTTTCAATCCAGGTCATAAACCATCTTTGAGCAAAATTTCATTTTTAAACAGGTGGCAATTCTTAAAAAAGTAGCCTATTTTCCAGTCTAGGTCATAAGCTGTCTGTGTGCAATTTTTCATGCAAATCAGTTCTGTCATTTACGCGTATTAATTTAATTAAACATTCCTAATACGTGATAACTCTTAAAATAGTAGCCTATTTTCCAACATAGGTCATAAGCTATCTCTGTGCGAAATGTCATGCAAATCTGTTCAGTCGTTTCCGCGTATTAATTTAATTAAAACTTTTTTGACAGGTGGCAACTCTTCCAAAAAATTAGCCTATTTTC
>NW_016158887.1:71330-79404 GCF_001687245.7 Rhagoletis zephyria | reverse complement strand
AATTAACATTTGAATTTTTGTAGTGTTGTGCGGTTTATACTTAGTGTATGTGTTAAAAATGCAACACCTGAAGCGTTGTTTTTATGTGGTGTTAAATATAAAGCACATACCACTAATTTTTTTAACGTGCCTCAAGTCCTTCGCGTAAGGAGCGTTGCAAAAGCAGCTGTGTGGCAGAGCTGCAGCGAAATTTCTTGCTGTGCGTTAAACATTTTAAAGGAGCAGATTTCACAAATACACCGGGAGGTACAGGAAAGGCACGTTTGATGCCAAGTGCTGTTCCTATGGCCCTTATGCCGAAAAGTCCCTTCAACAGCACTGCAACTCATAAATCAAAAACAGAAAACAACATACAAGTTAACAAATTTTAACTAAAGAAAATAAATAAATAAAAATAAACTTCAAATTTACTTAAAAACGTCAACCAGTGAAATGTATTTTTTTATTTTTCCTTACACACGCTCATTTTTATTTTTACTGTCCCGGAAACTTTTACTTTTGTAGGTTTGACGTCAAATTGGCTTCTGCCTGCTTTTATTGTACCATGGTTCAAACTTGATTTCCCAAAATTTTCATTTTTACACAATCATGTATATGGCATACGGGCGACGATATGTATAATCTCTTACTAATTAGACTTCACTAGAAAGTCGACTTTCGACTTTTCGATCGACTCTGTACAGTCGACTTTAAAAGTCGACCGATCCACGAAGAAAAGTCGACTTTGTTCGACTTTTTTCGACTTTTTTAATAAAAAGAAAATGTATTAAGTATACTCTCTGCATTTAACTCACATATTCACACAAATTCTCACAAAAAAGAATTCTAAAAATTTTTTGAATCGATATTTGGTAATTACGGACAACTTTTTGAAAAATGTGGCCTTTCCGATGGAGCAGAATTGGCGGGTATTGGTAGAAATATAAGTGCCACTTTATAAGCATGGATAAATATGGGAGTAGCCCAGACAGCTAGTGGATTGGGACTATCCACACGACTAATGTCGCATATTAACTGGAATCCTACCAGCAACGTTTTTAGCGGTGTTTAAAATTTTGTACCTTACGGATTGGTCAAATTCGAACCAAAGACTGTCTGTAAAAAACTTACATAAACTCAAGCAGAAAAACTTTCTTGCATGAAATTGTTAAAATAAATATAATAATAATATAATATGTTTATCTCACCTCATTAACTGAAGATTGTGGAGACAAACGATTAACAAATTAGAGGAATTTGTTTTCGTATAATAATTTTATGCGCTGCTCTTAAATGATTTGTACAGTTGTACTGTCATTAAAATTCATTTCGCTACCACACTTTTCACTTCAGTTTTATTGACAATTTTTTTTAAATACGACCAAACAGCACTCCGCGAGCTTGTTGGAAGATCAGTTTTTATTGGCAAATAAATTTAAAAAAGTCGAGAGTCGAAAGTGAAAAGTCGACTTCAGTCGACTTCCATAAACTGAAAGTCGATCACTAAAATTCGACTTTCAGGAGTAAAAAGTCGATTTTGGTCGAAAGTCGACT
Organism: Rhagoletis zephyria; assembly: GCF_001687245.7. NCBI lineage: Eukaryota > Metazoa > Arthropoda > Insecta > Diptera > Tephritidae > Rhagoletis > Rhagoletis zephyria. The sequence goes on along the minus strand of NW_016158887.1, from coordinate 77,871 downwards.
TTGCCTTCCCTATTACTAATAATTCATTAGTGGTAATTGACATAGTTATGAAATTTTTACACAACCTAGAAGAAAATTTAACAGTCATTTCAACATTGGCTTCGGTTAAAACTGTTTAAATAATTGAAAAACGAATACCTTGCCTCACTCTTTGATAATGAATGGTGGAAGAGGATGGTCTTCCGACTCGACAACTCGGGCACTCTCGAAATCAAGCCCATTCTTGAAGAAAATTTTTATGAAAGAGAGCTTATATTTCCAATAGAGAATTGGCTTCACCACATTTGCTTCTCGTCTTCTACACTTGCATTTCATTTTCAAAGTAAAGTTATTTATAAATTCATATACGCGTCAAACAATTATAAAATATTTGCTTTTAAGAACTTGAAATAATATATAAAATATTTTACGCATGTAAAACTAACCTTATTGGAAGTTTATTCCAAAAACTTCTTTAGATTAGATCAAAACTATTACTAGGGATAAATCGATACCATCAAGGTATTACTCAAATCAGTACTTGTACTTGTATCAAACAAGGTATCGATACCTACTCAGTATCGGAAAGGTATCAAGTACTTGTACATAGAACTACGATTTTGCAGATTTTTCAAAGTTATTGAATTTTTTCACACAAAATATGCATTCGGCGAATTCAGCATACATGCATAATTGGTTAGGTATGTATATGTATGTATGCAAGTATTTAAATGCCGGTTTGCTATTCGCGCGACAAACTTTTTTAAAAACGAAGTAAATTCGTGCAAATTGTTAGTAATTTTCATTAGAGTTTGAGTAACTCCTTTCACTAAATGGCTTTTAATAACTATAACGAGACCTTAACTTATTTTATTTTATTCATTTTAGTGCAGTTTTGACAAAATTTTCATGCTAAAAAATCTTTTGTTACACTACTTTATTTTATTCCTTTGATTGTAAATGTTAAATAAAAGCTTGTTTATAAAAAATATTTTTTTACATTATTTTATTTTCAATCACGTTCACGCACGCTCACGACTCCTAGTTTTTTAATCACGAACGCTCACGAACGCATCTTCACGGACATTTTTTTTCAAATTGAATCTCTCTTTGTATAAATCGCATCACATATAAGTAGGCCTTATCGCACGAGTATTGTTACAAAAGCTTGGCCAAACACCTTGCCTGGTATGAACGCACTATCAATTTTTCTTTTAACAAATTTAATACAAAAGAATTCACATCAATATTCATTTAATGTAATTTTAAAATGACATTAGATCATATTTTTGTTTAAAAATAATATTTTGTGGAGGATTTCACCAAGCAATCGCGTACGTCTTTTTTCTAAAATTATGACTGACACAGAAAGAACTCTTTCAATAGTTTCTGAGCTAGCTGGTATGTTTAAAATTTGTCCTGAAAGCCTCCTAAGAAATGGAACACCTTTAGCTTGCTCCCAAAACTTTAAAAAATCGTCACAACTTTTGTTTTCTGATTCTCTTAAATAAATCTGTATTTCCTCATTAATGTCTCCAAAAACTGTTTCTGCAGATTCATCTGTTGTACCTTTGAATTCGTCAAAAGTGAATATAGTAAATTAAATGCGAGGCAGACGGGCATTCTTAAGCTTAAATTAGTGGTGACATATCATAGCGCCATAGCCATAACCATTGCCATAACCATAACCACATTAACTATCATCGATTATAGGTACCATAACCATAAACAGCTGATTTTTCGTAGTCAACAACGTCGGTGTTGCCAGACGCAGAACAAGATGCGGAAAATGTATAATATCATAGGATACTTGCGCAGAACTTCTTTCACTATCACTAAATTAACACTAAATTCTTAAACTTCAACCGCAGATTACAATAAAAGAGGTACATCAAACATTTATGAAAAAATACGTAATTTCTTTTAGTATTTTTGGATTAAAATAAAATAAAGCATACAAATTATGGACATCAACAGAAAGATAAATTAATTGTATTTATTTTGGCATAGTTAGTTTTTGGATCGGTTATGTAGTTCATAAGATATTAATATTTCAAAAAATTTTAATTTAACCTTTTATATCTTTTTTATATTTTTGCGCCAAATAATTTTGGCACAGGTGAAATCAGCGTGAGATGTTCTATCGAGCCACACTTTTGGTTTTTCCATAGTTAAATGGTTCATATTCTATACTTATGCCAAAACTTTGGCTGTGAACAATATTTTTTTTAGAACGTCTGGCAACACGCACTCCAGATATCAGCTGATATGGTTATGGCGGAAAACCAAAATTCAATTGGTCTCTATGGCTATGGTTATGGCTATGGCGTTATGTGTGGCACAACTAATCAAATACAGTGTTGGCCATAAGGTTGGTTGGAAAAGCTGTTTCATATGGGTATGGTTATGTCACCACTAATTTAAGCTTTATGCAGATAAACTAGTATATAAATGCGCATAATAATTTTGCCCTTACAGATGGTAGTAATGCGGATAAACGAGCCACAAGGTCGTGGGTTCGAGTCCTAGCCAGTTGAATTTACATTTATTACGTTTTCATTCTTTTTTTTAGAAGTTCTAGTTCTAGAGGAGAAGCTCGGCCAAACACTAACATATGTGTAAGCGCCAATCTATTATATTATTATTATACTTTTTAACGTCGCTTTTAGTTAGTTGTTGTTAACTTTTTAATAAAATTCAACTCTAAAAATTTAAATTTACTAATAGTTAAATAAAAAATATTATATAAAATAAAGCAAATGAAAATAAGATAAAATTAAATATATAAATCAAATTAAATAAAAACAAATAATAAATACAAAAAATTGTTTCTCAATCGCTCCAACCGAGGATCGAACCTGGCAGCTACAGGCTTGTAGTATGCAACTCTCACCACTCGGCTACCGCGGACGCCAAACTCGCCTACTTTGTTTGCTTATATGTATTTGCATATGTAAATGCTACTTTGCTGATGCATTCTCATATATGATACATATCCAGCCAGCAAAAAATCCGAAAAAGGACAAAAAAGTGGATGAAGTGCGGATTTTTGCCCGTTTACTGATTCCATTTTCGGATACTTTGACGATCCCTTTTCCCACTAAAGTTTGCGGCAGAAACGTACTTATGTACAGACAACAGTATGTGAAACGGATACGTTTTCGGCTGTTTTTTCTGAAATTTGTCTGATTACATTTTTCGTTCAATACGCTCTCCTTCTGCACTTCACAGATACTTTTTCATAAAATTTAATAAAATAAAATTAAGAAGCACATGACGGAATTCTGCAACTTCTGGAAGTTAACAAATAGAGGCACACTCCTCTGCACGCTCAGCCACTGCCAACTACGCATGCATGCTTTCAAATGTTTAGCTTGAGCAAATAAAATACAATTATTGCTTTCAAATTACATAATCTTTTTCGAACGTTTTCCGGATACGAAAATCACTGTTGCCAACTTAGTGCTTTTCGCACTAAATTTAGTGCTTTTCTTAATTCAAAACACGAAAATTTTTGAGTTTGGTGCTTGGTGCGTTTTTTGGTGCTTTTTTTTAGTTTGAAGACACCAAAACTGTTAATATGAAACAAAAATGGAAGGTGAATTTAGAGTAATTGGAAGTTTCGTAAGGAACTTTACAAAAATGGAAATAACATCATGGCACAATGGCAATCATAAGCGAAAGAGCATCTGTTTGTAAAAAAAAATATGTGGCAGCAATTTCATGCCAGAATTACATACGGTAATTTGCCATTGCTTGCAAATCAAATTTTGTTATGTTTCAGGTGTGAAGCGGCCGGAAAGAAAAGTTCTTTACGTCCCTTTAGTTCACGAGATCATAAGAGACTACATGTAGATTTAAACTTCCACACTTCCACGTATTTCCTGAAACTTCCTTTTGTGTTGTTTCTTTCGTTTGGTAGGAATTGAAGAAAAAATTAAGCAAAAAGAAGAAAAATTAATATTTAAACACCAAAAATATAAGCGGAACGGCAACGCTGGACACAGCTGCAAATTAGAATATAAGAACAAAAATGATTACGTCGCGTTGTTTGGACGAATATATTTGAATTTATAGAAAACAGAATAAATTCGACCACCGAGCAAGAAACATTAATTTTTTATTAATTTGAATCGGCATAAAATTTTATATGCACATAAAATTAAATCTTCAATAAAAATTTGGGTGCTTTTTTCGAGAAAAAACGCGATTCTTCTTGGGTTTTAGTGCTTTTTCAAATTCAAAACTTAGCAACACCAACGAAAATTGATGATACGGAAAATTGAACTAAACTGCATTGTCGGCAAAATTTACGTTTCTTTGCTGGCTGGGTACGAGTAAATGCAAAAAAGTAGCGTTTACATATGCAAATACATATCGTGTGAGAGCGCTGTTACTTGTACAAAAAGACAACAGGCCGTTTTTACCAGTGTTGACATCGAAAATTCCCCGGCTCCGAGTTAATTCCCAGAAATTTCGTGCATTTGTTCGGCTGCTTATGCGCATTATAAAGAGTAAAATGCATGAGTTATAGTAAATAAAGGCTGTTCATGCAAATAAGCGAGCCCCTCTGTCAACCTTATAAGTTAAACAGTAGTAGTTTACGATCTTATTTTGGTTGAAAATACACATACCTATGTACATTAGACTGCATCACTCCCGATACAAAAAAAATGGTACTGTGTTTCCATTGGAATTATGAAATCTATTAATTTTAAAACTTGAACCAAAATATTTCGGAAGAATTTTAATTAAAATAGCTTCTTAAAGAATTAAAAAAAAAATCCCCCAGATGACATGCTTAAAAAATCTGCATCAAAATATTAACAAAAAACTTTACCGGGATCGTAGTAATGAGATTTTTGATGCTGTTTTTTTTTTATCTTTTATCTAAGATTGGTATAAGAAAATCTTTAATAACTGGACCAAAACTATCCGATTTAGACTTATGAGGTATTATTGGAAACGTATTCATTCAAAGTATGAAAGAGAAAGGTAGGATGAACGAGTGTCACTCCAAGTTGAATGTAGACCCCTTTCAGACACGTCAAGTCTTGCTTTCAAGTCTGCTTGGTTCGAAGGCGAAGGAGGTGAGAAGAGAGGGGAAAAGTACATTCGTCTCCCCTCCTTCGCCATCGAACGAGCAGACTTGAAATCAAGACATGACGTGTCTGAAAGAGGTCCAAGATGTGTTCTTCTCTTCTTTATCGGCGCTGTAATCGCCTAAGCGATTTTGGCCGAGTCCAAAACAGCACCCCAGTCATTTATCTTCTGAGCTAACTGACGCCAGTTGGAAGTGAAGCCAAGTCCTTCTCCACCTGGCCTTTCCAACGCAGAGGAGGCCTTCCTCTTCCTCTGTTACCCGCATCGCGGCCCGCGTTGAATATTTTCAGAGCAGGAGCTTTTCTGTCCATTCGAACGACATGGCCAAGCCAGCGGAGCCGCTGAATTTTAATTCACTGCACTATGTCTATATCGTTGTAAAGCTCATACAGCTCATCTTTAACTCGTCGGCGATATTCGCCATCACCAAGGCGTAAAGGTCCGTAAATCTTTCGCAGAATCTTTCTCTCGAAAACTCCAAGAGCCGCCTCATCAGATGCTTTCATTTCTCTCGAAAACTTCAAGAGCCGCCTCATCAGATGCTTTTATTGTCCATGCCTCCGCGCCATACACCAACACAGGCATGAGTGACTTATCTCTTTGTACGACGAGAGAGGACTTTACTTCTCAATTTCCTACTCAGCCCANCATCAGATGCTTTCATTTCTCTCGAAAACTTCAAGAGCCGCCTCATCAGATGCTTTTATTGTCCATGCCTCCGCGCCATACACCAACACAGGCATGAGTGACTTATCTCTTTGTACGACGAGAGAGGACTTTACTTCTCAATTTCCTACTCAGCCCAAAGTAGCACTTGTTGGCAAGAGTGATTCTCCGTTGGATTTCAAGGCTGACATTATTATTGGTGTTAATGCTGGTTCCCAAATAAACGAAGTCGTCTACTTTTTCAAACTTGTAACTGTCAACAGTGACGTGGGTGCCAAGACGCGTATGCTCTGACTGTTTGTGTGCTGACAGGAGATACTTCGTTTTGTCCTCGTTCACCACCAGACCCATTCGCTTTGCTTCTCTATCCAATCCCGAGAAGGTAGAACAGACGTAGCCCTTGTTTCTACCGATTATATCGATGTCGTCGGCATACGCAAGCAATTGCACGCTCTTGTCAAGTATTGTACCTGAGCGGTTCAGTTCTGTGGCTCTTATTATCTTCTCCAACATCAGATTAAAGAAATCACACGAAAGGGAGTCCCCTTGTCTGAAACCTCGTTTGGTATCAAACGGCTCGGAGAGGTCCTTCCCTATTCTGACGGAGCTGGTGGTATTGCTCAACGTCATTTTACACAGCCGTATTAGTTTCGCGGGGATACCAAATTCAGACATTGCGGCATAGAGGAAACTTCTCATCGTGCTGTCGAAAGCGGCTTTAAAATCGACAAATATATTGTGTGCGTCGATCCTATTCTCGCGGGTCTTTTCCAAGGTTTGGCGTATTGTGAAT
>NW_016158887.1:64222-70607 GCF_001687245.7 Rhagoletis zephyria | reverse complement strand
CCACGTTTTTCATTTTCAATTTCATAGATTGTTTATAATGACTTTTGCTAAAATTTCAAAATCAAAAGTTATCAAAACAAATTCTATGGGACTGAGAAGTATTATTTTCTACTTTTTAGTCCATTTATAAAAGCGTTGTATATTAAAAAGTTTTTTTTATATTATTTATTTTCTACTTTTTAGTCCTGTCTGAATAAAATTTTGCAATAGATATTAAAATAATTCAACGATATTAATAGAAAGGTGCACACACATGCATTTACATATGTATGTACATACAAACGAGCACCAATTAATTTTATTTAAAGAAATGGCGTGTCGTCTATTTCCGCTGTAGCAAACGTAGTACATAGGGCGACATCTAGATGTCATCTACCTCGCCCTATTCACTACAGATGTCGCCCTATGCACTATGCTTTTTTATAGGAACTTTTCAAAGCAAAGGTTTTATGGTGTCGGACACACAATATTGAAAGTTTCTGGATCCACAACATTGAAAGTTTCTGGACACACAACATTGCAAGTTGATAAAAGCGTTGTAATAACAGTCATTCAATGCGATATGGAAATTGCATTTTGTATGCGAGGTGCCTCGATCCCCTTTCGAATATACACCATTTTTCGCCATAAGTTCGGTATTGATAACATATGCAGCTGTGTCAAATTTCAGAACGTTAGCATAAGCTGTTACACAGATAAACAAACGACGAAGTTCAGCTTGTATGGGTGGTGCCTCGCCCCCTTTTTCACTATCTACCGCTTTTCGCCTTAAGCACGTTATTGATAGCGTAAATAGCTGGTTCAAATTTCAAGGCGTTAGCATAAGCGATTCCAGAGGAAAAAAAATGTGAGAATGTCAGTTTGTATGAAAGGTGCCACGCCCCCTTTTCCAAAATCGACCTTTTTTTGCCGCTAGTACGGTATTGATGGCATATATGGCTGTGTCAAATTTCAGGACGTTAGCATAAGCGGTTCCAGAGAAAAGCGATATGAGAATTTCAGTTTGTATGGGAGGTGCCACGCCCCTTTCCCAAAATCTGCCACTTTTCGCCATGAGTACGGCATTGGTAGCATATGTGGCTGTGCCGAATTTCAGGACGTTAGCATTAGCAGTTTCAGAGATAAGCGATATGCGATTTCAGTTGGTATGGGGCGGTGCCACGCCCCTTTTCCAAAATCTACCACTTTTCGCCGTAAGTACGGTATTGACAACATATGTTGCTGTATCCAATTTCAGGATGTTAGCATAAGCGGTTTCAGAGATAAGCGATATGAGAATTTCAGTTTGTATGGGAAGGGCCACGCCCACTTTCCCGGTACCTACCATTTTTCACCGTAGGTAGGGTATTTAGAATTTATGCATCTCTGCTAAGTTTCAGTTCCCCAGCATAATTGGTTTTAGAGATATAGTGGTTTTGACATTTTAGTCTATAGGTCAGATGCCACGCCCCCTATGTAACGGGATTAACATTTCTGGATTAGAGGAAGCTATACCCCTGAAATCAGTGTACGTTTCATTAAAATCGAGCGAACGGTACCTTCAAAAAAGGGATTGCAAAATTTTCTTGTGGCATATTTATATATAGAAGATACTAGCAGAGCACCCGACGTCGTTCGGAGTAAACAAGTAAAAATATAAAACAGTAATACAAATATTCAGTTCAGCATATTTTAAAGGAGACAAACTATTTTCTTTGTTTACATTAAGGCATCCTTATCAGCCATACTTTTAGCTTTACCGTGCTTTAACTAATATATATTGATCATCACTTCCATTATTAATGTTAGGTGGATTAAGGTAACGATCAAATTTCTAAATTAAAATTAGTCTACTACGGTACATTCCGTTTAGCTGTCTATCGATTAGCTGTTTTAGTATAGCTGCATTTTTCTGGTAGAATGCTTAATTCGGAAGGAGTTTTATTCATTATGAATGAAACTTTTTCTTTTAACAGCACCGCGGGATTAAAAAACGATTTAATCTTTCCATTTCAAAATAATCTAAAGACGGTAAGGTTTCAAAAAAAAACACACACAGTTTTAAATATCCAAGTTATCTAATAGATGAATACATATATATGGCTGATTAAAAATTCCACGCCTACGGGATGTGCCACGCCCCCTTTTATAAACTCATTCATAAACACCTTACTGTAAGCACCTACCATAGATACATATGTCTGCATACCAAATTTAAATTTCATGTGACTTATGGTTTTGAAGTTATAGCTGATAAAATTTTCCACGCCTATGAGATGTGCCACGCCCCCTTTTACAAACTCGTTTATATATACCCTCGTATAAGAACCTACCATTGATATGTCTGCACCAAATTTCAAGTTCGTGGGACTTATGGTCCCGAAGTTATGGCTGATAAAAAATTCCACGCCTATGGGATATGCGACGCCCCCTTTGACAAACTCGTTTATATATACCCTCCTATAAGCACCTACCATTGATATGTCTGCATACCAAATTTCAAGTTAGGTGGGTTTATGGTTCCGAACTTATAGCTGATAAAAAATTCCACGCCTACGGGATGTGCCACGCCCCTTTTTACAAACTCGTTTTTATATACCCTCCTATAAACACCTACCATTGATATGTCCGCATACCAAATTTCAAGTTCGTGGGACTTATGGTTCCGAAGTTGTAGCTGATAAAAAATTCCACGCCTATGGGATGTGCCCCTCCCCCTTTTACAAACTCGTTTATATATACCTGCCTATAAGCATCTACCATTGACATGTCTGCATACCAAATTTCAAGTTCGTGGGACTTATGGTTCCGAAGTTGTAGCTGATAAAAAATTTCACGCCTATAGGATGTGTCACGCCCCTTGTCGGATCCTAACTTTTTCACCCTATTATAGGGCCAGGTGTCATGGCAATACTCTGTCAAAATTTTGTTCGATTCTGTCCGTCCATTTAGACCGCAACCTGGCACATACATACATACATACTTTCACAAATATATAGTAGATATAGGTACTCAACAGGTAAATGGATTACTACTGCATGGATATCGATCTAAATGGCTTTGAAAAACTTTATTCCCAAACTCTACATATGTAGGAGGGTTGCCAGCTGTTTGGAAAATTAAAATCAACTTCAATTAAGTATTCTACGTTTAAGATTAGGGGCTGTAACGAAGGTCAAGACGGAGGCGTTGGACTGATCCTTTCTTCCTTATCGCAACAGTAAAATGCCATTTTCAGTTTCAACTTTCGTAGATCTAGAATTCATGAAAAATGCTTTGACGATATTTACAAGTATCATATTTTAGTAATCAACCCAATAATTTAATGTTATAAAAAAATTTTAAATCCGCCAAATGAATAAAATTAAGTGAAATTAATGTTTAATATCTAACCTAACCTAAAAATAATGTTCAATGGAATCATAATAAGGGTATTTTTGATGCAGTTTTTGAACTTTTTTCAAAGATTGGTTTAAGAAAAACTTAAATAACTCAGCCAAAACTTTACCGATTAAGATTTATGAAATATGAAAGCGAGGTAAGATAAACGAGCGTCATTCGAAGTTGCACTAAGACGTGATGATACTTGAAAAGAAAAATTGGAACGTGAATGAGTTTTTTGCAAAGAAATAAAAACGTGGAAAAATATCTTTCCACTGATACCTCATAAGTCTAAATCGTTATAGTTTTGACCCACTTATTCAAGTTTTTCTTAAACCAACCTTTAAAAAAAGTCAAGAAGAGCATCAAAAATCTCATTATTATGATTCCGTTGATTTTTTTTTAAGCGTTTTGAACACGCTTTGAGCTTGAAATGTTTTGTCATCTGAGAGTATTTTTTGTTGCAAAAAATTCTATAAGAAACTATTTTAATTCATAAAAAACTGCATTTTAGGAGCTATTTTCAAATCGTTCCACCTCACGTATATCTTAATATTTTTCCGAAATATTTTGGGATATTCAAATATGGGCGATTCCAGCAAAAAGTTTACCGTGAAAAAAATATAAAAGTCCTATATTTAACTTATTTATAGGCCGATCTGTGTGCTTTTTATAATATATATTGGTTATGTAAGCAGGAACATTTTTATGAGTGTCACGTAACGCCAGATTGGAAATAACCACAGAGAAAACCGCAACTTTTTTGGTGATGCAGTCTTATGTACTTACATATGGGCATTCCCATGGTGGCGCACGTGACAGTCGTACGATTTCAATGTGATACAAAAAAGGAATACCATTTGTTTTCTTTAACTTTTTTGGGCCATTGTATAGCACTTAATTAGCTCTATATTTAACCGAAAAATTAAATCAATCGAACTGCTTGGTCCTGAAATATAAGCATTTAAAGAGAGGTTCGTTACGTGACAAAAAATGGAAGTTGATTTTTTCTTTTCTTACAAAATCGCAAAACTCTGCGAATTGTGGATGGCTATTTTCATGAAACTTATTTTAATATGATTTGGAGCAATTCTAGTTGTTTTTAGAGTTTTTTGAATTAATGCAAATTGTTTCAATTCTCTTTTACAACCCCAAGTGTGAAACGTGACGTGACGTAGCGTCACGTGACATAAATTTCCATCGTTATATTTTTGTTCATATTGCTTTTAAATGAATTTTGAACGCAAATAAAACATGTATTTTATGTAGAATATACTTTATATTTTGACTTCAGCGCCAATTCAGGGTCAATTTATTAGAAATCTATGATTTATTATGTTTCAACCACATGCGCCAAATTCGAACCAAATCGGACCATAAATACGGTTTTTCGAAATATCTCGACCTTGGCACCACCTAGGAAGACCAATTTATGCAAACATTATTCTTCTTACATAGCCAGTATATATTTTAAAAAGCAGACAAATCGGCCCGTAAATACGTTAGATATAAAACTTTTATTTTTTTTTGTCGTGGTGGACCTTCCGCTGGAAACACCCATATCTATTAAACGTGTTAAATATAAAATTTTAGCGCCTATACACATCAATTGATGGAAGACAAGTTTGAGAGTCGGTGGCGTAGAAGAACTTTCGAATTACAATTGTCAGTAACTCGTATTTAAATTTCGACTTTTATTTGGAAATTACATTTACATACATATATTTGTAAATTCATATGAAGGTATTTACACAGCAAAATTCGCAAAGTTAAGCTCTTTGAACTGCGCAAACTTTTTAATGACTTGACTAGCTAGGCGAGAGAGATGCATCAAAGTCGAAACATCTGGCGATTTTCCCAGGCGTGTGAAACATTTTTGTATGAAAGATGCGTTGACTGTGTCAAAGAATTTCAACGAATTATAAAATGAATTTATGAATCATGCTACACTGCGAAATTTTATCCAATAAATTAAAATTATTTAAGACTGATTAGGACAGCTAAGAGTCATTCAGGAATAGAATTTTTGTTTTAAAATGGCAGTACTAAATAAATGCAAGAAAAAACAAATAGGTAACTAAAATGGTCGATATTGTGTATGACGAACAGTGTTGCCATTTTAGCCGTTTTCCGGCTAGATTTAGCCGGTTGCGATAGCAAACAGCCGGAGAAATTTCGATTTAACCGGCAGACGATTTGTTAGCCGTTTTGCAGAAAAAATTAGCCGTTTTTAGCCGATTTTGCTATTTGCCTTGTTTTCTTAAATTTCAAATATGTATATATCTTTCCATTTTTGACTAAGCGACCCAAAATCTGTTAGAAATGGCTACTAACCTTATCGTGGAGAAAATTTTAATGTCAGGCAGGGTTGTATGAAATTGGGCCGATTTCGCTTATTTTTATTTTAAACGAAGAAGAGATTTTCTTCATAAAATGTTTGTTATAAATTTCCTAATTTTAAGTGTGAATTTTTATTCGCAAACTTAGAAAATAAGAAATTGTTTCACAGTTAAGACACTTAAGATGCGTTTGTGTTTGGATATAATGCCAACAAACAGAATAAATATTACGTGTAGATATTGTCTTCCCAGATAGCGCATATTCAATTCTGCCTAAATTACAAAACATCATTTTTGCCCACTCCCAAAGGTTTAAGGTAAGGGAAAAATTGATATTTTCAAGCACTATGTACACATTTGCATTTTTTTAAACAAACTTTTTTGCTGAGAACTTACTTAAATTCCAAAAACCGAATGCCAACTTGAATTAAAGGAACCAACACTGAAGTGAGTCAAAATGAAAATAAAAGAGCCCAAATTTTTATGTAAAGCAAAACTCTCTGGGAATCCTACGAGACATCTGCCGGTCATATGACCGGTCATCCAAATGGGAGATCTGCAGTCTTTTGGCATCATATTTTACATCAGAATTGAAGGGATTTCTGAAAAATCTGACCAGTTCTTTTGTGTAACTGTGATTTTGCATCCCTTGTCAACATATGGCCTCGGTTGATGTTAACTTAAGG